>NW_020175393.1:1260426-1265837 GCF_003031525.2 Neophocaena asiaeorientalis asiaeorientalis | reverse complement strand
TTCCCGGTCATCAGCTCTTCCATGGGGTCCCCTGGTCTGCCCCCTCCAGCTCCCCCAGGATTCTCCGGGCCTGTCAGCAGTCCCCAGGTGAGAGGTTGTGACCCACTTACTGCCTCTCCACTTTCATTTCCTTGTTTTCCTGGTGACCTAGATCCTTGTGTGAACTTCCCCATGGCCCACTGACCTTCCAGGCCTGTGGTCCTTGTGTGACCCCTGGCATTTCTTGAGGTGACTGAGCTTTCAGTGCACGCCTCCTCCCCAACCCTGTAAAAGAACCCAGCTATTCTTGATGTCCCTTTCATATATCAGTGATTTTTTGCCCTTTTGGTTCCATCTACCCTTCTGAAATACAAGCCCTTCAGGGCCACTGTGTTGCACAATTTCAGGGGGACCTTTATGTCTCATCTCTTCGGGGTTGTACTCCAGGGGTGGCCCTTCCCGGGCACTGCAGTGTAAATAATGTCCTTTGTAACGTGCAATGCAGGGCCCTGGCTAGGTGGTAGGGAATGATGTCCCTCCCCTCTGAGAGATTATCCTTCCCAATGAGTCTCCCTGTGACTTCCCTATTTCCCCCAACCCAGATTAACTCAACAGTGTCGCTCCCTGGGGGTGGGTCTGGCCCCCCTGAAGATGTGAAGCCACCAGTCTTAGGGGTCCGGGGCCTGCACTGTCCACCCCCTCCAGGTGGCCCTGGGGCTGGCAAACGGCTATGTGCAATCTGCGGGGACCGAAGCTCAGGTATGGGGCTCAGAGGACCAGCAGAGAGGAAGAGAGCGTGTACCATTTACCATCACATGTGGGATTCCCAGGGGCTCTTGAGGTTTGGCTAGAGCAAGTGAGCTGGGGGAGGCCTGATGAAAGTTAAGGACCCTGCAGCTCAGATTTGGTGTGGGGGGGTGGTCAGAGGGAAGAGGGGGCTGGCATAGGGTTTTTGAACCGTGAGAAGAGTGAGACTGGCTCATGCCTCATGTCCTGGTTCCCCATCTCTCTCTTTGGCAAACACAGAGCAGACTTCAACTAAATTTGCTGGGGGGAGGTGGGCAAGAGTCCTAGTGGCACAGGGTCTGCGTGCAGTCTTACTGCTCTTCCTGTCCCCTCGCAGGCAAACACTACGGGGTTTACAGCTGTGAGGGCTGCAAAGGCTTCTTCAAGCGCACCATCCGTAAGGACCTGACCTACTCGTGCCGGGACAACAAGGACTGCACGGTGGACAAGCGCCAGCGGAACCGCTGTCAGTACTGCCGCTATCAGAAGTGCCTGGCCACCGGCATGAAGAGGGAGGGTAAGGGCCTGCCCTACCCAGGCCTCCCAGTCTACCCTGTGGGAAGAGAGGGAGGAGGGGGAGGGAAGACTGCAGGGACTATACCTCTTAGGAAGGCTGGACTCCTCTCTCTCCTCCAGAGGGCGATATTTGATTCCCTCTCCCCTGCTCATCAGCCCTCCTCTCTGGTACCTTGACCTGGTGCCTTGAGTTTCCTTCTTAATGGTTTTGCTTCTGTGGCCTCTGCCCCTCCCTGGTCTGGTGCTAGGGTAGGATAAGTTTTCCTTCCCCATGATGGGTTTCTCTAGCTCCCCTTCTCTAACCTGAGTAATTCTTCCTCATTTTGACCAAGTGCTTCCACTCTGGTCTCCATCTCCCTATTATCTGTGTTCTCTCCTCCAAACTCTGGGACTCTACCCTCTTAAGCTGCAGCCTTTACTGAAGACCTCAGGACTTCTTCTTTTTTTTTTTTTAATCTCTATCTTTTCTTCTTAAGCTTGATTCTGGAATTCTGAGAGAGATACTTTAGGGAGTATATGTTGGTCACATCCCTTATTTTAGAGAAGATGAGCCTGAAGCCTGGCTTTCCCAAGGTCATGCAACAAAAGAGTGGCAGGTCTTGGATCAGAACCCACACCTCTGAAGACCCAGGCCGGTGCTCCTTTTCCTGCTTTTTTGTTGAGTCAGAAGAGCACCGGATTTGCCATCAGGCACGCTTAGATTTGGACATACGACTTGCCATGTATTGTGTGAACTTGGGCAAGCTGTTTAATGAACTGCCCCCAAATCGTTATTTTAAAAAATGGGGTCAAGAGCTCACAGGGTCGTTATGACACTTGAGTGAATGTGAAAGTGTGCTTGGCACGTTTCCTAGTGTATAGTCGGCTCTCAGTTTAAATGCTAGCTTTCTCCGTAATTCCTTTACCCACCCTTTTACTTCTTCTGGGTTTATTTATCTGTTCTTTTATAAGTCCTGCTTCTGGACTGCCACAAATATGCCATGGTTTCCAGTGACTTCCCCAATTTCTATAAATATCTCCTAAGGGTCATGAGACCCTGATAAGACCCTAAGGACATTTTGGAATCTCCTCATGGCTGGCTGTTGACTTTCTACTTTTTTCTCCTTCCTCCTTCTCCTTCAGCGGTTCAGGAGGAGCGTCAGCGGGGGAAGGACAAGGATGGGGATGGGGAGGGGGCTGGGGGAGCCCCCGAGGAGATGCCCGTGGACAGGATCCTGGAGGCAGAGCTTGCTGTGGAGCAGAAGAGTGACCAGGGCGTTGAGGGTCCTGGGGGAACGGCGGGTAGCGGCAGCAGCGTGAGTGCTGGGGTCAATCTACTCTTCTTCCTGATGGGGGTGGGGAGGCGGGAGTCTAGGTCTGTTCTATCTCCCCCTCCCCTCCCTTCCCCTCACAACCCATCTAACACTGCCGGGGACCGGAAGTGCCGCCAAACAAGGTCTCTTAGACATCTGAGGTAGGCGTGATAGCATCCTCCGTCCCCACTCCCAAAACAATCCACTCACAGAACCACAGGCAAGTCCCAAATTAATAATTGTCTTCCTGAATGCTAGAAGAGGAGGAATTGGTTCAGGTGGGGCTTGAAGAGAGACTACAAATAAGGAGGGGGTGTCAAAAGCCTCTTATGGGGTTGGGGGGGCTCCCAGTGTACTTCCAAACCTATAACTCTCACCCCTCCTCCCCTGCAGCCAAATGATCCTGTGACTAACATCTGCCAGGCAGCTGACAAACAGCTCTTCACACTTGTTGAGTGGGCAAAGAGGATCCCACACTTTTCCTCCTTGCCTCTGGATGACCAGGTCATACTGCTACGGGCAGGTCAGTGACCTTGGACTCCTTGAATCTCTTGTCATTTGACCCCTCTTGGACCTCCTGACCTTCAGGGACCCCAGCGGCCTTACCTTGCATACTCAGAGAGCCAGTCTCATTGACCTCGCCACCCCTTCTTCTCTTCCCCTGATGTGCTTTCAATCCCATGGCCTGATCCCTGGCTCGTCACCCTTGCCGCCCCCCACCCCCAGGCTGGAATGAGCTCCTCATTGCCTCCTTCTCTCACCGATCCATCGATGTCCGAGACGGCATCCTCCTCGCCACAGGTCTTCACGTGCACCGCAACTCAGCCCATTCCGCAGGCGTGGGAGCCATCTTTGATCGGTCAGTGGCCCTTGGCTGGGCTGGCCTGTCGGTCGAGGGGGTGGGGCTATAGGCTGGTCCGTGTCCAAGGCTGGCTGAGCTGTGACCTTTGAGTGACCTGCAGGTCCCTCTCCAGGGTGCTGACAGAGCTAGTGTCCAAAATGCGTGACATGAGGATGGACAAGACAGAACTTGGCTGCCTGAGGGCAATCATTCTGTTCAATCCAGGTAAGAGGAGGATTACCCCCGTCTCTCAAGACCAAGGCAGCCTTGGAGCCTCCTCTTCTTCGGAGACTCCTAAGTTACCCAGCTATCCCCCTCAACCTAGAAATCTCACAGCTGACAAAGAAGAACCCACATCTGCTGATAACATTCCCTTTGCAACCCCATCCCTCAAACCCATTGTGCCCTGCTTCCCTTGCCAGGCATCTGGTGAAGGGCGTGTAGGTGGGGCCCAAAAGGGACATCGTGTGGGCCACACCTCCACATTTGTCCTGATTTGATTTGCCCTCCTTCCTCTTCCTCCTCTCTTCCCTGCCATCCCAGATGCCAAGGGCCTCTCCAACCCCAGCGAGGTAGAGGTCCTGCGGGAGAAAGTGTACGCGTCCCTGGAGACCTATTGCAAACAGAAGTACCCTGAGCAGCAGGGCCGGTGAGGAGGCGCTGTGGGGCTGAGGGGCTGTGGGAACCGAGGCTCCTGCTGGGGTGGGGGTAGTGCCATGTGGCTCTAGCTCTCACTCCATGTCTCCCATTCCCTCCTCAGGTTTGCCAAGCTGCTCTTGCGTCTTCCTGCTCTCAGGTCCATAGGCCTTAAGTGTCTAGAGCATCTGTTTTTCTTCAAGCTCATTGGCGACACCCCCATCGACACCTTCCTCATGGAGATGCTTGAGGCTCCCCACCAGCTGGCCTGAGCCCACACCCAGACGTGTTCCTCACGCTTGAGGAGGGCACATGGGCAAGGGACTCTGAGCCTTGGGGCAGGGTGGGGAGGGACCATGTTCCTAGAATCTTGGTGGGGTGAGGAGCATAGGGCAGAACCGAGACCTCCAACGGGGGGTCCCTAAACCCTGCAAGGGTTTGCTTGACATCCCAAGTCAGAGGGGACCCCAGACCACTTTGAGGGCTGGACCTCTCCCTTCAGTGGCCTTGAGTCTCTGAATTTGTCTGGCTCTGCCATGATCTGGGGGTGCTTTCTTACCCCTGGCCTGGAACGGCCTCTCCTTCCCCCAGCACAGAGCACTGGCCTTGCTCCCAGGACCTGGCTCCCTTCTGGTCTTGCTTCACTTAGCCCCCCATCTGAAGAATGGAAATGGGAACTCCCGCAGAGATGGATATTGGGGGGCAGGCCCCCCAAATGGATGGACATGGGAGTAAGGCTCTGACAGGCCTTCCTCCAACCAAGCCTGGCAGATGGGGGCTTCTCTGGAATAAGGAGGGGCCCTGTCGCTGTCCCATGTCCAGAGCCCCCTCTCACGCTTCACCTTCTGCCGTCAGACTGAAAAAGAAAAAGGTGGTGGTGGCTAAGGGGTGGGTGGAGATGTAGGAACCCATGTGCTATTTTTAATTTTCTCTGAGGATAGAGACTTGCAGTTAGACTCAAAGAAGTACTGTACTTTCCCAGGTTGACTAAGAAATGCCAGTGGTCGAGGTGGTGTTTGGGAAAGGCAGGTCCCTGAGGTGGTCTGCGGGGCTGGCTCTTCAGCACTGGCCTTCCCGGCCCCCTCCCCCACTCTTCCCGTCTGGCTTGGGGAAGGGGCCTGGGCTGCGAGGGCGGGGTGGGGGGAAGTGGCTTGGTGAGTAGTCCTCAGACCCTTCCCCTCCCAGCTCTCCCCCCAGCCCGGGGCACACACCTTGTAGGCTGGGGACACAGGCTCCTGGCCTCAGAATTGAGGGGAGATGGCCCGCCTGCAGAGATGGGGTGCTGGGGCTGCATGATTTTTGCCCTGCGGCTCTTCTCTCCGGGGTTCCCTTACCCTCTCTTTCACTCACATAAAATCGCT
>NW_020175393.1:1259949-1260383 GCF_003031525.2 Neophocaena asiaeorientalis asiaeorientalis | reverse complement strand
GTGGCCGGGGACACACAGGAGCGGCGGCCACCGAGGAGGGAGCAGCGCCGGAGCCCCGACGGCGCCTCGCTGCATGGAGCTGGGTCACTGAGAGCTGTCGCCACCCGGCAGCCTCCGACTTCCCCGGGACCCCGGCGTGCGGGCCTGCTCGCTGTCTCCTGCCAGCGTCGGGGTGTCCGGCGCCTCCGGCGGTCCCTGGGACCTGGCGTTCCGGGCGCCAGCTATGGAGCGGTGCAGCCGCTGCCATCGCCTCCTTCTGCTGGTACCGCTGTTGCTGGGCCTGAGCGCGGCCCCCGCCTGGGCAGGTAAGGGGAGTCCCAGCGCCTGGGTCATCGGAATCTCTGCACACCTCGGGACAGGGGACAGCTGATGCCTGGGGAGCAGGGGGGAGCTTCTGGGTCCAAGAATGGGATGTGGGTGGGTCAGGGGTCCAG
>NW_020175393.1:1248152-1259904 GCF_003031525.2 Neophocaena asiaeorientalis asiaeorientalis | reverse complement strand
GGGAGCTTCTGGGTCCAAGAATGGGATTTGGGGGGGTCAGGGGTCCAGACTGGAGGGCAGGACACCTAGGATCCTTGGAGCCGGGGTGGGGATCTCTTTCCCTCCTTGAAGTGACTGGTGGAGGGCAGGTAAGGCTGAATGGCGGAGCATCCCCTGAGGGCGGTGAGTGGGGCTGGATGGTGGGGTCCTCCAGCAGGGCCACTGTGGTCCAGCTGGTGCTGGAGTCAGGGCTAGATGCCAGTGTTGATGAGTGAGAGGCGCATGTCTGTCTTCTGTCTTTCTGTCTGTATCTCTGGGGTGAGGGGGGGAGCATCCTTGGTCAGAGCAGAGCCTCGAAAGTAGAGAAAGAAGGGATACCTGGACTATTTGTCCCATCAGCTTCCCCGACAGGATCCCCTTCCCCCTCCCCGTGCCCTCGATGCTGCCACGCGGCTGGCTCTGGGGAGCATTGGGGCTGGCTGCCAACAGGACGGCCGCTGGACAGGCCAGGATCAGGTGTCTGAGGCAGGAGCCAACTCTTTGCATTCCTGCCCCGCCCCTCCCCCTCTGGCCAGCCGGGCTCCCCTGGGACCCTGGCATCCACAATCCCAATCTTTTCCTTCTTTTTCCCAGGATCCAGAAGTCCTGGTTCCTAGGAAAGGGGGTTTGATGTTGGAGGGGAGGAGGCTGGGAGTACCTGGGTACTAGGCAGGCTGGAGCAAGCCCCCTCCCCCCGTGGAAACACTGGAGGCTGATTTGCATATAACTTGACTATTCATTTCTTCTCTGCTTTGGAGACAAGATGGTCAGAAAAGCAGCATAAAGGATTAGATTAGATTACAGAAGGAAGAACTTTCAAGATAGGAGGAGCGTGCGGCTCAGGGACAGAAAATTGAAGTGTGGGATGTCTGTAGACTCTAGGAGTCTTTTTTAGGGAGAAAAGGGAACCTTTAACATGGAGGCAGGGGGATGCCTGAGATGACTGTCTCTTATTTGGGGGTTGAGTGGGTAGAGGTGGGACTCTAGCGGGAAATAGGTTAGTGTGGAATTCATCAGAGTTAAGAAAGGGGTGTTTTGGGGTCCAGAGGTAGAGTGGTGGGGGTGATGGGGCCACCAGTGGGGAGACTGGGGCAGATTGAGGCCAGAGACAGTGGGGCACGTATGTAGCCTGAAGCGGGAAGATGGGTGGGCAGACCTGTGGGTAGGTTGTCTATAGGATGGAACTGTGCTCTTCTGGGGTTTGGTGGAGGGCGGGGCCCTCTGAGGTCTCCTTGGCCTGGGGTCTCTGTGAGTCTCTGTGTCTCTGTCTCACTTACCCTTCGTCTCTCAAAGCGGCCCTTGTGTGTTGGTGTTTGCGGAGCTGCCACACGTGGGGGCCAGGCTAGGGCAGGGGGGTGGGAGGGGGCAAGGCCGTGGTTTCCCGGCTCCTGGACTCAAAGGGCCTTTTCTCTGCCTGCCCACCCCACCTCACCCGCCCCACCCAGCTCTGCTCTCCTGATCACTCTGGCCCCTGCCCTGCCCCACACTTCTATGAGGGTTTTGCTGGAACTTTCTTCGGGATTTTTCCAATGGAGCTGATGGAGTGAGAAGTATGTGTATTGGGGAGCAAGTGAGGAAGAGGCGACCTCTGTCTTCTCAGGAGTTTGAACCCTCAGAAGCCGAGTTCTAGGGGGATGCAGCCTCAGCCTCCCCACCCGCCCCTGCACCCCAGCCCATCTCCCAAGCCAGGGGCACCAGCTCCTGGGGTGGCCCTTTCTTGTATCTCCTTCCTCTGCGTGGTCAGAGGTGTCCCCACCTCCCCAAACACGGGAACCCCAGCAGCTTGCAGTCCCCTCCCCACAGAGCTGCCTCTTTGTTCCCTCCCTCGTGGCCCCCCTGCACCTCCTGTGCCCAGGATGATCGTTTGCCCAGATGTTGTTTATGCTGGAGACATGGGACTGAGGCCAGAGACCCAGAGACCAAGAGACACGGAAAGGGAGGAAGAGAGGGAGAAAGGAAAAGTTGGGTAGAGTGTGAGGGAAACGGAGGAAGACAGAAGAGCAGGGGAGAGAGAAAGACCCACAGATACAGAGAGAGAGAGAGTAAGCGTGACAGAGCTAGAGTAAAGGGAAGGCACAGTTGGGACGGAGAGGTTAAGAGAGAATAGAGAGAGATTCATAGGCTGAAAGACGGAGGTAGGGAGGGAGTGACAGAGACAGAGGCTGGGAGGCGGGGACAGTGGTGGGCACGGAGCTGAATACCGGCTCAGCGCTGCCCTTTTCCAGGTGACTTTCGTTTTCCATCCATTCAGGCCCCGTTCAGGAGCAAGTAAGGGAGAGGTGACTTTTATCTTCCAAGGAGTTTGAGCCCCAGGAAGCTGAGCTCTAGACCCCAAATGTCGCCTGTGTGGGCCCCCCTGAGAGTGTGTCCCTTCCCCTGACCCTCGTGGACTCTCCCAGGTGCAGCCCCTGTGGACGTGCTGTGGGCCCTGAGGTTCCCCTCCCTCCCTGACGGTGTCCGGAGGGCGAGAGGCATTTGTCCAGCTGATGTGGCTTACCGAGTGTCCCGACCCGCCCAGCTCAGTGCACCCACCCGCCAGCTCTTCCCAGGTATGGGTGACACGCTGGAGGAGGGAAAGTTGGCCGAGGTCACAGGGCAGGGTCTGGGATCAGACACGAGAAGGGAAGGGGTTAATGTCTCACTTTGCCTCTCACTCCACCTGTGTATGTCTCTCCGGTACCAGGAGGCTTTCCCAAAGACTTCTCTCTACTGACTGCTGTCCGGACCCGCCCTGGCCTCCAGGCTCCCCTCCTGACTGTCTATAGTGCCCAGGGCGTCCGACAACTGGGCCTGGAGCTCGGCCAACCTGTCCGCTTCCTGTACGAGGACCAGACTGGACGGCCTCAACCTCCTGCTCAGCCCGTCTTCCGAGGCCTCAGCCTAGCAGATGGCAAGTAAGTCAGTTTGCTCCTCTGGCCTGTCTGGCCTACCCTTTCAGGAGCTCCCCTCTGGCCCCTGCCCGCAGAGCCCCCATGCCCTAATCTAGGAAACCCTGCCGACCCTGTGGGCCACCACTCACTTACCCACTGCCCAAACTTCTGCCTGGTCACTTCTAGCCCAGAGTTTGGGCTTTAGAGTTTAAATCCTTGCAAGTAGGACTAGCTTGTGCCTTGGGCAAGTTCCTTGACTTTTTTGAGCCTCGGTTTCTATGTCTGAAAAATAGGGATAATAGAATTGTGAGAATCAAATGAGAACGTGATGGGATGGTGCCTGGTGTATTGTAAGCCCTCGGTACATGGTAGTTAACTGTGATTACTACTATTGTTATCATTGACTTGTCAACCCTTCCATCAAGGGCTGCTCAGCCCTCTTGACTTTCCCCCCTTCGGTCAGTTGCTTGAACCTCCCGCCTCCCTGTCCCTATGACCAGATGGCACCGTGTGGCTGTGGCTGTGAAGGGCCAGTCGGTCACCCTCATAATTGATTGCAAGAAGCGAGTCACCCGGCCCCTCCCCCGAAGTGCTCATCCAGTATTGGACACCCGAGGCGTGATCATCTTTGGTGCTCAGATCCTGGATGAAGAAGTCTTTGAGGTAACCAGAGCAGCCAGAGAGAGGAGTGACTTCTGGTCCTATGCCTTGTATCCACTCCCCTTCTGACCTCAGTACTCTGTCTTCCTATGTCCTACCCTTCACTTTTCCTTTCATAAATTTATATTTCCATTTCCTGTCTTCAGGGCTAATTTTTTTTTTCTGTAGGAGAATTAGGTGCCCACTTATGTGGCAGGATTGTCCACAGTCACTTGTTCTGTCGCTCGGTTTTCATTAGTCCACCCGTCCGTCCATCCCTTCAACCGATCCATCGGCAGATCTTTTCACATCTATTCACCGACGCATCCATTCACACACTCACCCACCCACTCAAGCATTCAGTCTTGGATTCTCCCACCTGCTCATTCTTCCCCTGCTCAGTCACTCCCTCCTGTAAACCACCCATCTATTCAGCTATCCTTCCGTCCATCCATCCTCTTTAACCCATCCATCCACCTATTCACTCATCCATCCACTCACCCACCCCATCTACCCATGCATAGGATACATGCACGCATCTAGCAACTCATTTACCCACCGCACTCTCCACCCTACCATTTCTTCACTTCCATCCATCTACCTACATACTGTTTGTATCTACCCTGCACCTCCCATTTATTTACCCACCAGTCCACCCACACATACATTCACCATCCATCAACTCTCCCATTCAGTCAAGTGCTCGAGCCCTCATTCACCCACCCACCCATCTATCCATCCAGCCATCCATCTGTCCATTCACCCACCCAGCCAGTCAACATTTTCTGAACACCTGCTGGCCCAACACTAAGGGGGAACACAGAAGAATAATATCAGATCTCTATCATCCCAAGGAACTACCAGTTCCACCGTGGAGATGAGACAGTATCCCCAAACTAGAATACAATGCAGGGTGTGCTTATCACCACATGTGGGCACAAATAAATGCCACTGGAAATCAGAACTGTCTTCCCCCCATTTCCAGAGATCCTGAGACTTCTCATCGTCGCTGTCATTGGAAGGTCAAAGCAACTAAGGTTGGGCCACTGCCTCCAGAAACCCTTGTGAACAGGCTCATGCATGGCCACATGGGCAGGGTGTAGGCCAAGAGTTGAACTTACAGTTGGAAGGCTTGAATTCTAGTCCTGATTCTACCACTTCGAGTGACCTTGGGCCAGTCATTGTCTCTTTGAACTTTTACGAATGGAATGTGCTTGGGAAACAGGCATAAAGATCCTTGTCCTACTGACTTCAATCCTTGTCCAACTGTCCAGTTGTTGTGAAGGTTCAATGGGATTATGAATGAGAAGGTCCTTTGAAAACTGAAAAGCACTGTGCATATGGGAGGGCCGGTAATGACCTTCTCCATTATATAGTCTTATCTCGGATTGGCCTCCGACCCCGTGTCCCAGACTCTACCCTGTGTCTCTTGGAAGCCCACTCTGCCTCCCTCCATTGGTGTCCCTTCCTCTTGTCTTTGTAGGGTGATGTTCAGGAGCTTGCCATCGTCCCGGGGGTGCAAGCTGCCTATGAATCCTGTGAACAGAAGGAGCTGGAGTGTGAGGGGGGTTGGAGGGAGAGACCTCAGAGACAACAGTCTCACAGAGCCCAGAGATCTCCGAAGCAGCAACCACCAAGACTTCATAGGTCACAAAACCAGGAACCCCAGCGACAGGTGAGGGAGCTGGGTGAACCCCAAACTGCAGCACATCCCAGGGAGGGAAGACACCCTCACATCTCCCCAGGGGAATTCCCCCAATGTCCCAGAGCTCCCCATCCTATTTTGGGCTCCTGTTCTCCCCTCCCTTGTGCCCCTCCCCAGCTGTACCCTCTATTCCCATCACACCCCCCCACCCCCAGTCCTCATTCATCAACCTTTTTATTTTCATTTAAAAATAAAAAGTCGTCATGAAGAATTCGTGGCTGGGAGCCGTGTCCCCTCCTTGTGTCTCCTCCTCTGCTAGTCTTCCTGGGACTGTGCCCTTGGGCTTTCCATCCCCCTTCCTCGAATTAAGAGATTGCGAGACCATGGAGGGTGGGGGTGAGAGCTGGGGACGGAGGATGGGAGAGCAGAGGAGGAGAGAGACAGAAACAGGGAGAAAGTTGAAATGGTAAGACCAGGAGGGGAAAAGGGGAAGGAGTAGGAGGTAGAGTAGGTCTGTGCAAGTGTGGATACGGGGGCCCTCTCTCTGGCCCCCTGCACGAGGAGGTGCAGGATAAGGGACTGGGGGGGTGGAAGGGACGGGAGGGTACGAATTGGGTGGAGTCTTGACAGTGACAGGGGTCAGTGGCCTGAAGACTGGAGGATCAATCTCTTAATCACGTCTGCTTCTGTCCCACGTGTGGGACCCACCCCCCTTTCCCACCACCCCTTCTCTCTCCTGACTCCCACCCCTCCTTTCATCCCCAACTCCCACGCCACCTCCTCACCTGCCTGCCCCCCCTTCCCACCTATTCCCACCGCCCCTTCCCTAACCCCAGTCCATTGAGTCTCTCTACTATGACTACGAGCCCCCCTATTACGGCGTGATGACTACGGTGACCACCCCTGATTATCAGGTAAACTTGAGGGACTTCTCCCGTTCCCCCCCCCGCCCAACCCCTTGCAAACATCTATGACACCTTCCTCCCCTCCCCACATGCGGGGACAGCCACCTTGTATTTAGACTGTGGGTGTTTCCTCACTGCCCCCTCCCGTGTCTCTCTGCTGCAGTGGCCTCCAAGCCCCAACCACAGGGCTCCCCCTCCCCCCAGGGGGCGTCGGACCCCTCCCCGAAAGCCTACCCCACCTGCCAAGAGATCAGCGGCTGGGCAGGCGTTCCCCTCTCGAAGTGGAGGTTCTGGCCCAGCTCGGGGCCAGCCTCCCCTCTCCCGGCGCCCAGCTCGGATGGCAGCTCCCCTCACTGCCCGGGCCCCCCCCAGGACCAGAGGCAGCGGTTACCGGCAGGTAGAGCCGGGGCATCCAGATCTCTGCCCCCAAACCTCTGTGACTTCGGAGATTCACTCTCCCCAAAGCTTCCCCCCCCTCCTAAGGGGCTGCAAGATCTGAGATTGCCCCCACCCCCCAGCACAGACAGACACTGCCCCCCGGGGGATGAACTGCTGCTTGGCCTCCCTTTCCGCTAACCTCTCTCCTTTCCTCCCGCCCTGTGCTCCTCTCCCCACACCTTCCCCCTGGGGTTAGGACCCCACCCCAGGTGAAGAGGAAGGAAACCTGGAGTCACACCCCTTGCCACCCACTGAGGAGGTAACTCCATCCCCCACCCTCGCCCTAGCTGGGTCGGTGGGCGTCTGTTACCCACTCTCCTTGCCCCATGTCATCTTGATGAACCAGCCCCTCCTCTGGCCGGAGGGCTCTTTGTCATCTCCATTCGTGTCCTTCTGTCTCCTGGTCACTCCGGACCTATCGGTCTGCTTTCCTCTTTCAGAACCTTCATTTTTCTCCAGTGTCCATGTCTCCTGCCATTATTCTTTGATTCTGGAGTAACTTCCTCTCCCTGTTGGTGTCAAATGGTTTTACTTTCTGTCATATTTCTGTTCCCAGGAGCCATTTTCTGTCCAATGCTGTCACTTTTCCTCTTCTGCCCCTCTTTCCATCCATTTCTTTGGTCATTCCTTGGATTCTTTCATCGATTATTATGTCCATGGACTGTCCACTCTGTGTCCAGCCCTCTGGCCACCCTTCTTGTTACCCATCATTTCTTCCAACCGGGCCCATTTTCTGGACCTCCCTCCACACTGGGGAGCTCTGATGGCCATCCCCCTTCTCTACAACGGCCCCCCTTGCTCTTCTTGGGAGGAAAACTCCAGTCCCTGTTACCCTTCAGAATCCTTTGGGCTGGAAGTTGTCACACCCTGGGGTCCAGGGAGAACCTCCTCTCGGCCCTAATGCCCCCATCTACCCCTCTCCCTCCCCATCCCCGGGAAGGAGCAGACAGATCTCCAGGTCCCCTCCACAGCTGACAGGTTCCTGACAGAGGAATATGGGGAGGGTGGCACAGACCCCACAGCAGGGCCCTACGATTACACCTATGGCTATGGGGACGATTTTCGCGAGGAGACGGAGCTTGGCCCTGCACTCTCTGCGGAGACAGCCCACTTGGGAGCCGTAAGTGAAAGGAGCTCCTCTTCCATCCTTGACTTCCAGTGGGAGCTACAAGAATCGCTTCCTGTTGTTTTTGATTGTTGTCTCTTGTCTGTGAGCTACTTCCCATTAGTGGTTTTCCATTTTCTGTTCACATAAGATGTATCTGTTGCTTGAAAACATTACTTCCTGCCTTCCCTTGCCAAAAGTCTTATTCTATGGATCCTTCTGTCCAGGGCAATTGGTTGTTGCTGTTGGGTTTTGTTTTTTCAATCCTATGGCCACTTTCTGTCTTTCTTGGTCATTTCCTGTCTCCATCAAGCTGGATTTTATAAAACTTTTGGTCAGTAAGCCCCTACCTTGTGTCCATTTTCACTCTGTCTCGATCATTTCTTCTTGGTCGAAACAATTTCTTGTCCATGTTGCTGCCAAATGATCTAACTTCCTCTATCACATTTTCTAACCTACAGGCCACTTCCTGTCTGTCCCCTCCTGTCTTCTCTCCTTCTCTACAATGGCTCCCCTCCTGTCTTCTCCAGTCGTGGCATCCGTTCTGGTGACTGTGTCAGATTGAACTGGAAGGGACTTATTCTTTGTGTTTTGGCTCTAGTTTTTCATGCTCTCTTATACTTTGATAATAAGCCGCTTCCTATGTGTCTCAGGTCATCCAAATCATAAAGTTTCCATGTGGGCCTAGATATTTATCACAGCCACTTCCTGTGTGTACTAGCCTTGATGTTTGTGTTTGCTGGAAGAATTGCCTTTCATTGTCATAATCCATTTCCCGGAGCTACTTTCTGTCTGTTTTGTGAGTTTCTTTTCTCTCTTGGTTGTGGTAGCCATGTTGTTATTGAAGGTCCACTTCCTGGATCCTCTTTCCTTGGCTGCTTCCTGTCTGTCCCACCACTTCCTGTTTATCTGGTTCATTTGCTAGCCGTCTTGGCCATGTTTAATTTTTCTTGGCCCTGGCATCATTCTTGCTTCCAAGTGTTTGTCCCTTTTTTCTGTCTCCCTTAATTGTGTCCCATGTTTTCAACCACTCCCTGTCAGTGGGGTATTTCCTGTCTACTCACTTCATCTTTTGCCTCTACCCCGCTGCCTCATCCCGCCCTCCCTGCTCTAATAATTCCACCCTTGGCCCTCTGCTGCCTTTCCCTTATGCTGCTTTCTGGAAATTTAGGGTTGATCTGGGATATGGGAGAGTTTGGAAATTGATCACTGTTGTTTGATCAGGATGGAGGTAGAAGGGGGCATTTTGAAGATCTTTGTTGGGAGAGTTGGGGGGTGGTGGTGAATATCCTCCATTCTCCTTGTCCTTATCTTGGTTCTGGCCCCAGAGTTGGGAGTGGGCATCTGAGTGGACGTGTGGAAGAGAGGCGACGGGTGGGCTTGAAGTATAAATGAGGGTCAGAGGACGGGTGTAGCATCCTTGCTGGGAGAGGAACTGGGAAGACTTGAGGGGCTTGGCTCGGGGCTTGAGCAACTGAGCCCAGGAGCTGTATTTTTCCAAAGTCCAGTTATGCAGTCTAAGCTTGAGATATCTGCTCTCCAGATCTACTTACAGTATGAATGCCTAATCTCCAGGGAGTTTTAAACTTGTGAACTCCTTGAAACTCTAAGTAAAATTCTGTGCGTAAGGGCATACACTTTTTCTTTTCTGGAGAAAGACTCCATAGATTACATCAGATCCTCATATGGATGCGTGATCTTCCCCTAAACCCAAGTAAAAATCTATCCACAATCTTAGAGATGTTCTTATTTGGTGAGATGGGGTAAAAGTGAGGAAGTCGATGGTTTCTTAAGGTTCTCAGGGAGTTTGGGGAATAAGGTGCAGTCCTCCAGAAGAGGGTTTGGGAAGGTTGGGGGTTTGGAATCCCAGGAAGTGTCTGGGGACCTTCCTGAGAGAGGTTCTCAGGGAGATGAGGAGACTGTGTTTGTTGAGGTGGAGCTGGGAATTGTGGGGAGGGGAGCCCTGAGGTCTACCTTGGTAGACCTGGGAGGTCTGTGAAGAGGGAGTCTTAGAGGAGGAGGGGGGGACTTGGGGATAGGGTCAGGAGGTCTCCAGAGGACCTGAGACTGCCACCGGGATGGGGGCAGTCCTGGTGTCTTGGATGCTTACGGGCCCCCCTGGGGGTTACATATGTGTCTCTCTCAGGCTGCCCGTGGTCCCCGGGGGCTGAAAGGAGAGAAGGGGGAGCCTGCGGTGCTGGAACCTGTAAGTCACCGTGGTCACCGAGCTGAGGGCAGTGGGATGAAGGGGAGGAGGTGGGGGTGCTAGCCCTATAGCCTCTGACTTTTAACCTTTGACTCCACAGGGTATGCTAGTGGAGGGGCCCCCTGGTCCAGAAGGCCCTGCGGTGAGTTCTAGCTGTGACCCACTAGCCTCCATTCTTTTCACAGAGATGCTTCCTATGTGCTCACCTGTGCCTTCCCCACATAGGCCCAGGCCTCCTTCTTAGAACTCAGAGCATCCTTCCAATCAAAGCTTCCCAGATCCTCAGATCTCTTCTGTAGAGACCACCCCTTAGCCACATACCCCTCTTCTATCTGAACGCCCACACCTTACCCCCTCTTCTTGTGTTCTTCAGGGATTTCCTGGTCCCCCTGGCATCCAAGGCAATCCAGGTCCAGTTGGAGACCCAGGCGAGAGGGTATGAGGACATCCTGTGGGGGTGGGGGGACGGCTGCAGGGGAGCCACTGGTACCCAGTAGGGGTACCATGCTCAGTAATTTCTCATTAGAAAAGAAGGTAGACTCCGGTTGGGGAGGGGAGTAGTGTGGTATCTCACAGTCATTTTTCTCCATGGGGTGTGGGGAGAGCTTGGGAGAGATTTAGGGAAGTCTATATTTATTCTGTTGAGGAGGGTTTCAAAATGATGCCAGGACCCTAACAACCCCCTGTGGCCGTATCCTTCTCATTCTTCCCCCACTTTAGGGCCCCCCTGGCCGAGCAGGGCTCCCTGGATCAGATGGGGCCCCTGGCCCTCCCGGCACATCCCTCATGCTCCCAGTGAGTTGTCTTCTGGTCTTTGGAACGAGCTGAGGGGGGAGGGAGGGAGAATTGTGTTGTGTCACCAAGAACCAGAGGAGCAGGAACGCCAAGGAGGAGCCTCTAAAGACCATCCACCCAAAGAGATTGATCTTAGGGGTGGAGGGTTTAGGGCCTCATTAGATGACCTGGAGCCAAACATGGAGCATCTAGAATTGGGCAGAAAATCCTAAATTTCAGGGGGTCTAGAACCAAAGGAGAGTCTTTGGGGAGGAAGAGGCTCAAGAGTGGAGGAGGAGGACAGGAGTTGAGTTTCTGAAAACCTCTAA
This sequence comes from Neophocaena asiaeorientalis asiaeorientalis, assembly GCF_003031525.2. Lineage (NCBI taxonomy): Eukaryota > Metazoa > Chordata > Mammalia > Artiodactyla > Phocoenidae > Neophocaena > Neophocaena asiaeorientalis. Next base: position 1,248,975 of record NW_020175393.1, on the reverse strand, counting down.
GTGACTACCTGGAACCCATGGGAGACACTGGAGGGGGGCATGGGGGGAAGTGGGGTCCTGGAACCTGGGGGATGGGGCAGACATGCTGGATGATGCCTCTGGCTGGGAGGGTCATGTGGATTTCCTGGAAGACCCTAGACCTTCTCTCCTTGGCCCGCAGTTCCGGTTTGGCAGTGGTGGGGGTGACAAGGGCCCCGTGGTGGCGGCACAGGAGGCCCAGGCCCAGGCAATTCTGCAGCAGGCACGGGTGAGGAAGGCTGGGGGATCTTGGTGGGGGGAGGGGTGTGGTGGGAAGGGGAAGACTCTAGGAAGAGTTGGAAGGATAGGTTGGAGTGAATGTAGGGCAGGCGGAGATCTGGGTTGGTTTGGGGTTGAGAGGGAGGTTGGGGAAGATACAGGGCAGTGGAATGAAGATCAGGGGTACAAGGGTGACTTTGGGAAGTGACCTGGGGTCCGGAATTCTCCGGCTGCCTCTTGCTTAGCTCTTCCGTCTCCCCTGCTCCCCCAGCTGGCACTCCGAGGACCCCCTGGTCCCATGGGATACACGGGCCGCCCTGGACCCTTGGTGAGTGAGTGGGGTGCTGGGATAGGGGATTCTTTATTTGTGTGTGGGGGTATGGATAGTTCTGGAAAAGGGCCAAGTCGCAAGTTTTTTGCTTCTTTGGGGAAGGGCTCTGAGGCCACCGATGGGTGTGTCCTTCAGCACAGCCACCCTCTCTTCTCTCTCACAGGGACAACCTGGGAGTCCTGGACTGAAAGGAGAATCTGGAGACCTAGGCCCTCAGGTGACAGTCCCCACCCACCTGATCCCCAAACCAGTGCC
>NW_020175393.1:1135349-1248115 GCF_003031525.2 Neophocaena asiaeorientalis asiaeorientalis | reverse complement strand
CTATACCCACTAACCCTGCCCCTGCCTCTCCCTCCCAGGGCCCCAGAGGACCTCAGGGCCTCATGGGCCCCCCTGGCAAGGCTGGGCGAAGGGTGAGTGACCTGAGGGTAGGATGGGTGTGGGTGGGGGATGGGAGGCAGAGCACAGGGTGTGGAGGACTGTGTCCCCTCTTGCTCTGACACCTCCCCTTCACCCCCAGGGCCGAGCGGGTGCTGATGGAGCCCGAGGGATGCCTGGGGAACCTGGAGTGAAGGTAATAGGCTTGGGCCCCTCTCTGGCACCCATAACTCCCAGCCCCACCTGAGCTCGTTTGTTTTTAGGGATAACCCCTCCCCACTCAGGGCCCAGTAGAGAGGGGTGGGGTGGGAATGGGACTGGGACCTCACCTGCGCTGCCCCTCTTCTCCCCAGGGTGACCGAGGATTTGATGGCCTCCCAGGGCTACCTGGGGAGAAAGGACACAGGGTGAGTATAGGGGCATGGTGTGTTGTGATGAGGGGGTAGATCTTCTGTGGAGGGGAGGGGAGGTAGGAGGCTGAGGGTCCCAGCAGGAGCTCAGTGAAGGAAATTGGTTGGTTAATTGAAGACAGTCAGTGTCTGCCTGTGTTGGGGGCTCTGCACCCCCTCTTACCTGTTCAACCATTTTCCAGGGTGATACTGGTGCCCAGGGCCTTCCTGGGCCCCCCGGCGAGGATGGAGATCGGGTAAGTGTTGTGGACGGTGGGGGCAGGGGTGGGGGCTGGGTATGGGAGAGGTCTGGACGCTGAGCCTGCTTCACCACGTCCTCCTCCTCCAGGGAGACGATGGGGAGATTGGGCCTCGGGGGCTGCCTGGAGAGTCGGTGAGTGTCAAGGGGTTTGGGGATGGGGGTGGCTCTGGGGATGCCAGAGGAGGGACGCGGGCATGAAAGGGACACGTTTTCTCTCACCCATGCGGGTCCTATCTTCCCCTCACCTGAATGCAGGGATCTCGAGGTCTCCTTGGCCCCAAAGGTCCACCTGGGATTCCCGGGCCCCCGGTAAGTGACTGTCCCTGGCTTCTGACCCTGCCCTTTCCCTCTCTCCACCTTCCCTGACTGCCTCCCTCCTCCCTCCCCTCCAGCTCCTCCTCCCTGGCCCCCACCTAGCCCTGCTTCAGCCTTCACCCCCTGGTGCCCTTGCGGGACCATGTCTTGTAGTGCACCAAAGGCTCTCATCATAGCCAAAAAAAAAAAAAAAATTCCTCAAGAAAACAAAACAAACCCCCACAAACCCACAGTCCCAGAGCCCCAGAGCCCCACGCCCTGTGGATCCGGACCGGCTGTGTTTGCTTAGGTTTGGGATGAACTGCTGTGCGCCTGACCCTTCCCACCCTCTGGGACGGCCTGGCCTCAGAAACCACAGGTCCCTCCAGGGCCCAGGGCCGCCTTCCAGCCTGCTCACGCCCCTCTCATGTTTCAGGGAGTCCGAGGCATGGATGGCCCCCATGGTCCCAAAGGAAGCTTGGTGAGTGATGGGCATGGAGACCCCACCTGACCCTTAACCCCTGGGGTCTCTGCCAAAGTCCTGTTCCCTTTGCCACCATTTCGACTCCCGCCTGCCATCTCGGCTGTCCCTGCCGGGACTCGGCTCTCTGCCCTGTTTGTTCTGTCACCATCTCCTTCTGACCCCTGCCTGGTTGCCTGTTTCTAGGGACCCCAGGGAGAGCCAGGACCTCCTGGACAACAGGGCACTCCTGGGACCCAGGTGAGTGGTCCTGTCCATCCCCTCCCCAACTTTAGTGATTTCCCCTGGGCTTCCACAGTGGGCCAGATCCCGGGTGGGGACAGGAAATGAAGGGTCTCAAGCCTTCGCTGCTCACGCTCTGAATGGGGGCTGCTGCAGAGAGAGCGGCCCACCCCTGGGGGGCCCCCTGTGACTTCTCTCTCCTGTGTCTAGGGTCTCCCTGGGCCCCAGGGTGCCATCGGCCCTCATGGAGAGAAGGTAAGTGACTAAGTGATCAGGGGAATGGTGGATGGGCCAAGGCGGGGTGTAGGGTGGGCCCCAAATATCTGGCTGGGACTGAGCCTCCTCATCCCCCTGCAGGGTCCTCGAGGGAAACCAGGGCTTCCTGGCATGCCTGGCTCAGATGGACCCCCGGTGAGTGGCCACCACCTCTTAATACAAATCCCCCTTGACCTTCCACCCCAGGAAATGACTTTCAAGCACCTTCAGTGAGTGTCCATACTGTGTGTCCCTTGCACTGGGAGGTCACTGGTGGTGCTGCCAATGGTTGGTCAGCTTCATTAGGTCCCAGGGGGGCATTTGGGTGGAAGAAGTGTAGGGAGGGGTGCAGGAGGTGACAGGGGCCAGTGGTCATGCTCTCCTTCCCCTACCCCCAGGGTCACCCGGGCAAAGAAGGTCCCCCTGGAACCAAAGGAAACCAGGTGAGATCTTCCACGCCTCCTCTCATCCCCTGGAGGGGTCTCTACCCAGAGCCTGGGCCTCCAAGTCCTTGGGATTTCCTCACCTCGTCACGCGGCTCTGACAGTCCTTTGTCCCATACCCCTCAACCCTCTCCAGACTCCAATGTTGTAACTTCCATTACCCCCACCCCTAGGGGGCCCCCGTGGTGACACCCTGAGACCCCTTTATTGATGCCTCTCTGTCTTCTTCCAGGGTCCATCTGGACCTCAGGGTCCTCTGGGATACCCAGGACCTCGAGGCGTCAAGGTAACGAACCACCAGGCTGGGAGATACAGGCTGGGGTCAGGGGAGCCAGCTGGGGCCCCAGGAGCTTGGTCCTGCCAGCCCAGCCTCCTCCCCTGATCTCTCAGTCTCTATCCCCCACTCTAATTCCAGGGTGTGGATGGAATTCGGGGTCTGAAGGGTCACAAGGGTGAAAAGGTGAGCAATGCACCCCTAACTTCCCAGCCCCTCCACCTGCCCCACACCAGCCTTTCTGTCCATCTCTGCCTCACCCCCTCCCTCCATCATCTGTGGTGTCCTTTCACCCCAATCTTTCTCAGGGCGAGGATGGCTTTCCTGGGTTCAAAGGTGACATGGGTGTGAAAGGTGACAGGGTGAGTAGAAATCCCCACAGTGGCCCCCCAACTCTAAGTGCTGATGATCCTCCCCTTTGGAGCCCCCAGTTACCAGCCTTCCCCCCACCCCCCAATACCCCAGACTCCTCATCTCCAGGCTCCCTTTAGAGCATCTGATCACCCTCTAGAGCCTGATCTGTGCAGGAACCCAACCCCGTGCTCTGTGACCCACCGGCTCGCCAATCACAGCACATCCCTGCCCCTGTGGGGCTTCCTGTTCTGCAGTAGCTTCGGGGACCCCCACCGACCCCACTCAGCCTCACTGGGGCCTGCCTCTCCTCTTGGGGCTCAGCCCCTCCCCTAGTCCCTATCACTAACCTCTCCAACCCCCTCACCCAGGGCGAGATTGGAGTCCCTGGTTCCAGGGGAGAGGATGGTCCCGAGGGGCCGAAGGGACGCACTGGACCCACTGGAGACCCTGGCCCCCCTGGGCTCATGGGCGAGAAGGTGATGGGGAGGGTGTGAGGGGTCTGGTCTACATGCTGTAGGGCATGGAGGGGGTGAGGCCAGGGGCGCTGGGATCAGGGCTGGGGTGGGGTGCCAACAGCTGAAGTCTGCAAGTCAATCAGAGATGACCATGCATTATGCTCCTCTGTGTGTACATGGCGCCTCCTAGACACTGATGTGTTGAAGCGGGGGTGGGGTGGGGGGGAATACATAAGAAGTTAAGGAAAAGTCTCTGTCGTGAAGACTTTACAGCAGATTGATGGGGACAGGGCAGAGAGGCCGTCATAGGATACCTGAAGGTGCCGGGCAGAGTGAAAATGTGTCCAGACTCCAAGCAGTAGGCATTCCGAGAAGGAAGAGAGTCAGAGAGGAGGTGAGCTCTGACATCTTCAGAGCTAACTCTCACCAAGCCCTCGCCGTGTGCCAGCACCGTGACGTCTTGTCCTGTCAGTCCTGGGGGGTGGGCGCTACTACAGTCCTGAAGCATCAGGAGGTTTAGAAACTTGTTCGTCACACAGCCAGTGAGGGCCAGAGCCAGGGTTTGAGCCCCGAAAGTCAGGCTGCAGAGCCCCTGCTCCCCACTTCCGCTCCACAGCTGCCTTGGCAAGATAGGTCCTGAAGCCTCAGGGGGCAGGCGAGGATGGTCGGTGGGTGGGGCCCGGGGTGGTGCAGAGTGGAGCCAGGGAGTGAGGCTGGGGGCGGGGCTGCCTTCAAGGGGGCCGGTCTTGGTGGAGCAGGACTGTGTGCTGGGAAGATGGAGCTGAGGTTTACAGGTAGGCAGGGGCCGGATCACAGCGCCTGCAGGACTTGAGCTGCAGATTTTAAGACACAGGGGAGGGGAGATTCCAGCACTAGAGTTCGGGGAAAATCCACTCTCAGCAAGGAGAGGTTACAAAAGCCAGGCATCCTGGGACGTGGGAAATGAGGGGCCAGGGGCTGGGGCTTTTCTGGGTGGGGGGAGGGTTGGGATCTCCAGGGATGGAGCGGCATCCGTGGTTCCTCTCGCTCCTGATCGCTCGCTGTCCATCCACAGGGCAAGCTGGGTGTTCCTGGTCTGCCTGGCTACCCTGGACGCCAAGGTCCCAAGGTGATTCGTTGCCCCGCATGTGCCCCTCCTCCTTTTCCCTTCCTTGACCCCTAATTACAGGAAGCACAGACTGACACAGCAGCGGGGGACCCTAGAGAGAATTTAGCCCACTCCCATTCTACAGATGAGGGAACAGAGGCCAGAAGCACTAGTTATTGGCAGAGCCCGGGTCTCCCACCCTGCTGCCTCCACCACCTCTCCTGACCCCCCTTGGCCCTTCCTTGGTCCTCCCCTTTTGTGACGTGTCAATTTTTCCCCTTCTCCATCCTCACCAGGGGTCTCTGGGATTTCCTGGTTTTCCTGGAGCCAGTGGAGAGAAGGGAGCCCGTGTAAGCTGGGGAAGAGTGGGGGGGGGGCAGAGGGAGGAGCAGTTGGAGAGAAGGGAGCCCGTGTAAGCTGGGGAAGGGTGGGGGGGGGGCAGAGGGAGGAGCAGCTCTGGGAGCAGGGGCCTCACACCCTGGGTGATGTGTTGTTTCTGCTTCGTTCCCACCAGGGCGTGTCGGGCAAATCAGGGCCTCGGGGAGAACGTGGCCCCACGGTGAGTGCAGGGGAGAGATGTGTGGCTCAAGATCCAAAGAGGTGCTTTGGGGCTTTTCTGACAACTCCCCTGTCCTCTCTCTAGGGTCCACGGGGTCAGAGGGGACCCCGAGGTGCCACTGGGAAGTCTGGAGCTAAGGTTGGTGGTCTTGGCAGGGCTCATCCCCGCCACTGCCCTGTAGCCCAGCTGCTCTCCTCTGGCCTCAGGGTTGACTAGAAAGCATCTCCTCTCACTCTCTGACTGTTTCCCCCACAGGGAACATCGGGTGGTGATGGCCCCCACGGGCCCCCCGGAGAGAGGGTGAGTGTGGCCTGAGCCCCCTGTTCCCCAGCGCTCCCCAGGGAGCCGGAGTGGGGCCGGCTCCCTCTCACTGCAGGGAGAGACCCCTTGCCCAGCACCCCTCCCCATTCTCCTGACTCAACCTAGCTTTGTATCTAGGGTCTCCCTGGACCTCAGGGCCCCAACGGATTTCCTGGCCCCAAAGGACCTCCAGTAAGCTGACCTCTGACCTCTGACCCGCTCTGGTACTGTGAATCCTTCCCCATCCCCCTTCCCAGCCTAGAGCTCACCTGACATCTGAACCTCTTCCAGGGCCCCCCCGGGAAGGATGGGCTGCCGGGACACCCAGGCCAGAGAGGAGAAGTGGTAAGTGGTGCCCCGGCCTCCTCAGACCCTCACTCCCGAGCTGTCCTGTCCCGAAGGCCCTCTGGGAAGGTTCTCCTGGCTGAGTGGAGCACATCTCAGCGCTGCTCAGACCACAGCCAAGGACTTGGTGGTGACCCTCCGGGAGCCTGGGGTCTGTGCCACAATGTCCACGCCTGACTGTGTGTTCTGACTGCCCTCTCCTCTCTTCCTCTCTCAGGGTTTCCAAGGGAAGACCGGCCCCCCTGGCCCCCCAGGAGTGGTGGGACCCCAGGTATGCCTGCTCCCTGGAGAGAAAGGACCCCAGACCCTGGAGTTAGTCTATCTGCCTCTCTTCTCCCTTTTCCCGGTCACGGGCCCCTGCCCCTCCTTTGACTGAGCTGGGCCCCTGGGACTGGGATTTGGAGCAGGGATCCCAAATTTCAGTCTGTTTCCTGGGCCAGTTCTCATCTTCTCACATCTTGGAGAAGAGGAAGGTCCCCTCAGGGACACCAGGTGGTATGGTTACTCCACACCGGGGAATGAAAACCAGAGCGGAGGCCTAGGAGAGCTCCAGGAATTTCCCAGGAGCTTTGGGGCAGACATGAAGGGGTTCTAAGGGAAAATTTAAGGTGGACAGAGTGAGGTGAAGGCTCTGAGATTGGAGTCTCTCTCTCTCTTTCCCAGGGAGCCGCAGGAGAAAGCGGGCCCATGGGGGAGCGAGGTCACCCAGGCCCCCCGGGACCCCCTGGAGAGCAGGGACTCACTGGAACAGCTGGAAAAGAAGGGACAAAGGTCAGTAAGGGGCCCGGCAGGGGGGAACTTGGGGGTCTAGGGTTGGGGTGCCTAAGGGAACAGGCAAACGGGGATTTGAGGGGACAGAGATCTCTCTGCCCAATTTGGGAGTGTGGAAGTGGCTCATCACCTCTGTTTCCTTTTAGGGTGACCCTGGGCCCCCTGGGGCCCCAGGGAAGGATGGTCCCGCTGGTCTGAGGGGCTTCCCGGGAGAGAGAGGCCTCCCTGGCACTGCTGTGAGTGTGACTCCAACCTGGCTGTCTGTAATAAGTCACCAGTCTTCCCGGCACCCCTCAGCGTCACCCTACTCCCGTCTCCCCACCCCCATCCTTCCCCGCTTGTCTCCTGGACCCCATGTCCCCCCTTCCTGTCTCAAGTCTGTTGCCTCTGATTTCTGGTTCATAGGGCGGACTTGGTTTGAAGGGAAATGAAGGTCCGGCTGGTCCCCCTGGCCCTGCAGTAAGTCTGGGGTCCCTGGGGGGCAGAGGGGAGGAAGGATGCGGTGCGGCATCTGGATTTTGGGGGGGCTGCGGGACCGGGCAGGGTCAGCCATAAGGCATCTGATGTTGGGCTCTTCTCCTGGGAACCATGGTCAGTGGTCCTCTGGTGTAGGTGGGCTGTGGTCTCTTCCTTTGGGGTGTCTCACTCTATCTCCTGTCTCAGGGCTCCCCTGGGGAGCGAGGTGCAGCAGGATCTGGGGGACCCATTGGCCCCCCAGGGCGCCCAGGGCCGCAAGGTCCCCCTGGAGCAGCAGGAGAGAAAGGTGTTCCGGTGAGTGTGGGGTCCCTGGGGAGATGCTGGGGAGGGGTCTGTGAGCTGATGGGTTACGGGGGATTTCCTGTAGGGGTGTTTGAGGGGGACAGCTATCTCTGGGTCATGACTCCTTCCTTCTCTCACAGGGTGAGAAGGGCCCCATCGGTCCGACTGGCCGCGATGGGGTGCAGGGTCCCGTGGGGCTTCCTGGCCCTGCTGGCCCCCCGGGCATGGCAGGAGAGGATGGAGACAAGGTGAGGGAGGCCACAGACCCTGGACTCAGTCTTCTTTCCCGATGAGATCGCTGGTCTGGGCATGGCCCGCAATCCCTGTCTGCTTATTCTCCCCGCCCCCCCCCCACTCCTTCCTCTAACGTCCCACGTGCTTTCTACCCCCAGGGTGAGGTGGGAGACCCCGGACAGAAGGGCACTAAAGGGAACAAGGGGGAACATGTAAGTGTCCATTCCTTTGACTTTTCACCTCTGGCCTTTAACCTCATTCCCACCTGGTCTCTCCCCATCTTGGCATCTCTGACTCTTCTTTCTCCCCCAGGGCCCTCCTGGACCCCCTGGACCCATTGGTCCCGTGGGGCAGCCTGGAGCCGCGGTGAGTGACGATGTCCTGTGTGCAGCCTTGATTCTGCCCTCAGTTTCCCTCTGCCCATGGGGTTGGGGGTGGGAGTGGGGGGCTCCAGGCCTGGTGCCCGGCTCTGTGTGGGGCTTGTGGCTAGAACACACCTGACCCACGACCATCTTTGTGTCCTTGTCCTGCCCTCCTCCCACCTCAGGGGGCAGATGGGGAGCCTGGAGCTCGGGGTCCCCAGGGACACTTTGGAGCCAAAGGTGATGAGGGAACAAGAGGGTTCAATGGGCCCCCAGGACCCATTGGTCTACAGGTGAGTTGGGGGGTGGAGACAGGGGCTGAGAGGTGGGTTCACGCTGGAGCTGATGTCCGCCCCAGACCCCCCAGCCCCCTGCTGACAAAGGAGGTCTGGGGAGGTGGGGGCAGAGGACTGGGTGGTGGGGGGTATGTGGGATCTGTATGGGGGGGACCCCTCTGCCGAGGGCTGTGCTCCAGGTGGTTTGGTCACCTGGGTCTGTGCTGTGTACACCTGCGCAGGGTTTGCCAGGCCCCTCGGGGGAGAAGGGAGAAACAGGAGACGTGGGCCCTATGGTGAGTGGGACCCCATTGATAGGGTGTGATCCCGACTGATTCCAGCCCCACCCGCTAGGCACACCCCTGCTCATCCAGCCCCCACCCCAGCAGCCCACTGCCTCCGACTCCCAGCTCCCTGCATGCCATTCCCTGGCCTGGCTGCCTCCCTCCCCGCCAGGACCTCTGCCTCCCTCACCCTCCACCACTCACGTGCATCTATGGCTGGCTTTCTCTCACGTCCCTTCCCGTCACGTGTATCTTTTCTCCAGGGACCCCCCGGGCCCCCAGGACCTCGAGGCCCAGCTGGACCCAATGGAGCTGATGTGAGTCCTCTTGGCCCCTTGTCCCTCCAGATCAGTGTGGCCGGTCCTCTGCCTCCCTTTCCCCAGACTGTAAACTCTAGTCTCATCTCAGATGCCAAGAGAAGCCGGTGGACCCTGGGAAGGTCTCCCACTGTCTCACTGCTCTGACCTTAGGCCCTCCTCCAGGCTCTGCCCCCCCATGCTCCCCCCCATAAGCAATGATCCCTATTTCTATTCCTCTTCCAGGGTCCACAAGGTCCCCCTGGAGGTGTTGGGAACCTGGGTCCCCCTGGAGAGAAGGTACTGGGAAGGGGTACATAGATGGTCTGGGGGGATGAGGGTTGGACTTTTGCCAATTTTTGGGGGTCAAAAGAGAGTGGGGGGAATATCAGGATTCTTTTTTGGGGGGTGGAGGTTTTTGACCCCAATCTCCTTGCAGGGGGAGCCAGGAGAGCCAGGATCTCCAGGAGTCCAGGGCGAGCCAGGGGTCAAGGTGAGTGGTAGTTCTGAGGCCCTGCTCTGCAATCCTCTTCACCCACTCAATCCCACTCCCACCTTTCCTCTGACCTCCTGGAGCTGGAACTCCTGCGCAGCCCATGAGTCTGTGCTCCTGGTCATTCTCCGTGAGGCCTGGTCCCTGGATCCGGGTGGGCCCTGTCCCCTTTCCTTGAAGGGAAGAGGGGCCAGGGACTCCCACGATGGGCTTGCCTTTCTGTGTGCACCCCGATGTCGGCGATGCACGAGGGGGAAGCTGAAGGTTTTTTAGAAGCAGGGGCTGGATCTTTGATCTCTGGGACCCCTTTGGGACCAGCTGTAACCTCCGCTCATCCTCTAGGGTCCACGCGGGGAACGTGGGGAGAAAGGAGAGTCGGGGCAGCCAGGAGAGGCGGGACCACCAGGGCCTAAGGGCCCCACCGGTGATGATGGCCCCAAAGGGAACCCTGTGAGTTTGTGGGGAGGGGCTGCGAGGAGGCCCCTGTGAATGGAGATCTGGGGATATGGGTGTGAGGATCTTGGAGTTTGGGGAAACCAAGAGTGTGGGGGATGCCTGGGAGGAAGGCTTTGCGAATGGGGTCTCCTGGGAGGGATGTACGGGGTCTGGGATCCAGAGAGAAAGTGAGAGAAACCCTAGTTAATAACCTGAAAGCCTTAGAGGGCAGGCAGTGCAGGAGGTGGGGAAAAGGGGGTGCCAGAGACCCTCTTCCTAAATGGTGCAGGTGGGCACTGCCTGTAGAGAGGGAGAGTGTGGCATGTGGCCATGGGGGTCTGTTGGCCCTGCGTGGGCTTAGGGGGCTGTGACCCTGACCCTTGGTCTCCCTCTGGATCAGGGTCCTGTTGGCTTTCCTGGTGACCCTGGCCCTCCTGGAGAAAGTGGCCCTCGGGTGAGTCTTACCTGGGGAGGGGAGGGGCAAAGAGGTGGTCTGCTCTGGAGGGGCTCTGTGTGGCCGATGGGTGTGGGCATGGGAACCGGGGTTTTGGTAGGGCAGGTGGAGGGATGGGAGGATTGGCAGTTTGACCTTCTGACCTTGTTTCATCCCTGCAGGGCCAGGATGGTGCTAAGGGTGACCGCGGAGAAGATGGAGAGCCAGGACAGCCTGTGAGTGCCCGGGGACCCCTACCCCACCACTGAGCCCAGGCCCTCAGCCCTGTTTCCCCTCTACTATGCCCTATGCCTGAGGGGTCCCTCACCCACCACTCTTCCTCCCTCCACAGGGATCCCCTGGTCCCACTGGGGAGAATGGACCTCCTGGACCACTTGGAAAGCGGGTAAGTGAGGTCGTCACCTGGGACCTTGCGGGGCAGGCTGGATGGCAGTTGGGGCAATGGCAGGTGGGATGTGGAGGGAGATGCCTGGTGTGCCGGTTGTCCTTGGGTGAGGTGTGTATGTGTGTGACCATGTGTGTTTGTAAGCGTGCTGTGTATATTTGTTCCTGTATATTCCATCTGTTCTTGCCAGGGGTGGTGTTGTGTACCAGCCAATCAGAATGGACACGGAGGGAAGGGGCTGGCTTTCCTGGGGAGGTACCTGCTGGGTCAGGATTAACCCTCTTTTTGCTGGTGGTGTGTGGGCAAGAGGCTCTTCACCAAATGCACAGAACTACTCAGTATTTTAACAGCTGATACAGCTGTACCGGCTCTCCCACCCATGAGTCGGCCTCTGCGGTCGTGCCTGTGCATGCGCAGGTATGTGTGTGTGTGTACACGTGTGTGTGTGTACACGTGTGTGTGTGTACACGTGTGTGTGTGCACCAGGAGGACAGCGAGGGGGAGGGAGGTGAGCCTGGCTATTCACTGCCGCCTCCACCTGCAGGGACCTGCTGGTGCGCCTGGTCCTGAGGGGCGACAAGGAGAGAAGGGAGCCAAGGTGAGGGAGAGGCCGCCCTGGATGCTGGAACATCCCTTCCATTTTCCCACCCCTTTGGTCCTCACACAGCAGCCTCCAAACACCTCCCCCACATCCACCATCTCCACGCCGAGCCCCCTGCGGGGACAGGGTTCCCTATACTTGTCCCTGTCCCAGGAGTCCCTGGGGTTTGACCCCTCCTCCCTGCCTCACCCCCGTCCACCTTGGACCCACTGCCCCCAGCCACACCCCCTCCTTTGCCCTTCAGGACACTTTTTTGGGTGTGTTTCAGGGGGATCCTGGTGCTGTGGGTGCCCCGGGAAAGACAGGCCCTGTGGGTCCTGCAGGGCCAGCAGGAAAACCTGGCCCTGATGGTCTGCGGGGGCTCCTGGGCGCAGTGGTGAGTCACGGGGCAGAGAGGCTTGGCTGGGGAGGGGGAGGCGCACGGTGTGGGGACACTCTTCCTCATCTTGGAGGAAGTGGGAAGTGGTGGGGGGAGAGTGTGGTCCTGCCTCCCCCAGGAGAGAGTGACTTCCTATCTCCCCACAGGGACCCCCAGGGCTTCCTGGCCTCCGGGGCGATGCTGGGGCCAAGGGAGAGAAGGTGAGTGACCGCACATTGCCAGGTGTCTCAGCCCCACCCCTGAAACCTCCGGGGGGCCTTGTGCTCTTGGGGAGCCCTTCCTCAGTCAGGGCCGTGGCAGCCGCTGCTCTTTCCTCAGACCCGGCCCAAGTCCCTCTCTTGTCTTCTGGGCTCTGACCCCTGTGGTTCTCCTTCTCCCCATGCATGTGTCTCCTCTCTGCATCCCCCTGACCACCTGGCCCCTTTTCCAGGGTCACCCAGGTCTCATTGGACTGATTGGCCCCCCGGGGGAGCAGGGAGAGAAGGGTGATCGAGGGCTTCCTGGTCCTCAGGGATCCACAGGGCCAAAGGGGGAGACAGTGAGTAGAGGGCGTGGTCCTGGGAGGTCTAAGGGTGGGGTGAGGGTGGGGATTCATGGGGGTGTGGGAAGGTGGGGGGTGGAGACTCAGCTGTGGGGTGAGGGAGGGGGAGGGGAGGAGGACCCAGTTGAACCAGGCCCCTCCCTTTCCTAGGGCATCCCAGGAGCATCTGGCCCTATTGGTCCTGGAGGGCCCCCCGGCTTCCCTGTGAGTACCCCATCTGTTCCTCAACTCAGTCCTCTAAACCCCACTGCCCCCCTCCATAATCCCCCACTGGCTTCCATGACAACGCCAGCATAACACTCATAGGTTCCCGTGTCCCCCATATGTTCTTACACTTTCAGTGTTTCCACTCCTGTCCTTCCAGGGCCTCCCGAATGTCCCCATGTCTCCCATGCCTGCCCCTCTTGTGATGGCTCCCGGGTCCTGTGAACTCGTGTCGTGATCTTGCCTCTCCAGTTCTCCTTGTCCTGACCTTCCCCTGTGCTGACCATCTCTTTCTTGTTCCTCGTTTCACAGGGACCTGCTGGCCCCAAAGGAGCCAAAGGAGCCACAGTGAGTGACCCCCAGCCAGCTCTGACCTTCCCTTCCCCCAACCCTCCATAGGTGGACTTGACACTGTCTCTTCAAGACAAACATACTCCCTGCTGGTGGAGCCCCTCATTCCCAGCCCAGAGACTGATTTGACCCTTCTGTGACCTTGATCGCATTCTTGACCTTCTGACCCCTCCATGACTTCATTGACTCCCTTGGCAGGGCCCAGCCGGACCTAAGGGAGAGAAGGGCATCCAGGGCCCTCCGGGACACCCGGTGAGTCAGTGTCAGGTCCTGCTCTTCTGACAGTCCCCCTCTGTCTGGGTGTTTCTCCACATCGCCCTCACCCTGACCTGTCTCTTGCCCTCTCCGCCCTTCCCTCCACCAGGGCCCCCCCGGTGAGGTAATCCAGCCCCTGCCCATCCAGATGCCCAAGAAGACTCGGCGCTCAGTGGATGGGAGCCAGCTGATGCAGGAAGATGAGGCCGTGCCAACTGGGGGGGCCCCGGGCAGTCCTGGGGGGCTGGAGGAGGTCTTTGGCTCCCTGGACTCCCTGCGGGAGGAGATTGAGCAGATGAGGCGGCCGACAGGGACCCAGGACAGCCCCGCTCGCACTTGCCAGGACCTGAAGCTCTGCCACCCAGAGCTGCCCGACGGTCAGTGCCAGGGACACGACATGTGAACAACTGCGTGGGCATGAACAAGCAGGACGGATGTCGGGGGAGGCTTGGGGAAGCTGTGGGGTGGGGGTGAGGGTGGAGGGGCTTGGGGCAGCAGCTCTTTACCAACTGGGTCAGAGGTATTTCAGTATTTAGCAACTGACATGGTCCTACCAGGCTCTTCAGCTCATTATCCGCTCAGGGTCTACAGAAATAGATAAACATAGACTCGTGGACACACATGCTGGCATTTACACACACAGACACGTGTGCAAGCCTACAGCCACACGCTGGACCAGCGTGAGGGTGTCAGTGCTCCTACCGCCTCCATTGGCGAGCCTGGGGGTGCTGCTGGGGGGAGGGGCGGCAGAGCCGGACAGGGGCATCAGGTGATGAGGGAAACCAGAGCTGTGTTCTGGGGGCCTGGCGGGGGAACGGAGGACTGGGTGTCTGAGGGCATATGTGGGGGCGGCTGGTTGGAGCAGTGGGAGGGAAGTGAGGCAAAGAGCATCTTGGGTCCAAGGCCTCAGGGGCCCTGACCCTCCCCCACTCGACAGGAGAGTACTGGGTCGACCCCAACCAGGGCTGTGCTCGGGATGCCTTCCGGGTTTTCTGCAACTTTACGGCAGGAGGGGAAACCTGTGTGACGCCCAGGGATGATGTCACGCAGGTGAGATCTGGCCTCTGACGGCCCTGTCCCTTGCACCACAGTGGAGCCCCCCTCTGGGCCTAGTGGTTTCTGGGTTTGTGTGACAAGTTCCCTGACCCTTGACCCTGCGGAGCCTGCAGACTATTCTCTTATTCCGTTCCTTCTCACCAGTCTTCTGGTGCTCACTTCATCTCCTTCCCTTGACAACCTAAGACAAAAGTCTGCCTTTTATTTATGCCCTGGCTCCCGCCCCTGCCCCTTACTTCTCCCCCAGCCCTTTCCTCCCACCCATTCCCCGCCCGTGACCCTGGCTCAGCCGCCCTGCTTCTGTAGCTGCTCTGCAGGCCCGTGTCCATCCTTGACTACAGCCCTCTCTCCTGCCAGTTCTCTTACGTGGACTCCGAAGGCTCCCCAGTCGGTGTGGTCCAGCTCACCTTCCTGCGGTTGCTCAGCGTCTCAGCCCACCAGAACATCTCGTACCCCTGCTCTGGGGAGATCCGGGATGGCCCCCTGAAGCTCCGAGGGGCCAATGAGGATGAGCTGAGCCCGGAGACCAGCCCCTACGTCAAGGAATTCAGAGACGGCTGTCAGGTGGGAACCAGGGAGAGCTGGGTGGGGGCAGGTCCCAGACTCAGGCTGGAGGAGGCGGTGGGAAGACCCTTCGGGCAGGGGCGCTCGGGGAGAGCACGAGGAGGCCAGCTTCCTGGTGTCAGGAAGGGCAGGAAGGATGGAAGGTGGGTGTCACCTGTGTGCACATGGCAGTGTCACCCAGAGTGAGTCATGCAGGCTTGTAAGCACATTTACACAGGTTGCCCTCTGCACACACGGGGTATAAACAATGCCCCCTCCCCACGGAGGGGCACACGGACACCCCCAATCCGTATATACATCCCCAGAGTCGCCTGGAGAGGGTCACACAGGTACACACGCGTGGAATCGTGTTGGCTGTCATCACACACTTACACCCACAAACACATGTACACGCGTCCCCGTGGAGTCACACAGGCTCACACCACCACTACAGACAAATAATCTCAAAGGCAAACCCAAAGGTGTTCAGACTGGCTCAAGACTGCATGCGTGTGCATGCACACACACGCACAACCCTCCCAGCTTTCCCAATCCTGACTCTCTGGAAGAAACTTTAGCAAAGTCTGAACATGGGACACGGATGAGAGGAACAGCATCTCAGGGCACTTGAAGGCGCGGAGAGCCTGGGCCTGAGGTTGGGGTGTCTGCGGGCCCTGTGTGCCTCCCCTATGCTCACTCCTCTCACTCTGGTGTCTCCCCCTCAAGACCCAGCAAGGCCGGACGGTGCTGGAGGTTCGAACACCTGTACTGGAGCAGCTGCCAGTGCTGGACGCCTCCTTCTCAGACCTGGGGGCCCCCCCGAGGCGGGGAGGGGTGCTGCTGGGGCCTGTCTGCTTCATGGGCTAAGACCTTCTCCTCTGTCTGACCCTGTCCGTCGACACCAGGCCCACCTGGAATCCCACAGCATCAGCTCTGTGCCACCTCGCAGAAGGGCTCCTCGCCATCTAGGGGGCCTTGGGCCAGGGCACCGAGAGCCCCCAGTCAGGGGCAGTGCAGGGGAGGGGTGCACCTGGGGCTCGCGGCCCTCCCACTTGGAGCCTGTGCCCTGTTCGACAGCTGAGACCCTTATTTAAAATTTACCTCCCAATCACCCCAAACACGTGGAAGAGAAAGGACACTGTGTATTTTGTATTTAAAAGTAATTATATTAATTATTTAAAGAGTGGAAAACAAAATGACAAAAAAGATAAAGAGAGAAATGCCAACAAAAATCAGCGGACTTTGGAGACAGGGCTCTCCAGGGGTGAGCCTGGCACCCTCATCTTTGCCTCAGGGCTCTCCTCAGAGACTGTGGGGGGTTGGGGGCCGAACCCCGCCTCCCTCACACCCCACCTGCAGCACCCACTGTGAACGTTGTAATACATGGTCTCCTTTGTCTCAGGGCTCTGCCTCTCTCTGCCCAGTGTGGGGCTTGCTCATCTCTACCTACCGGGTGTTTGGCTCTGTGGCCCGCACGCCTGCTGTCTTTCACTTGGTCTGGGGCTCGCAGGAATGCCTGCTACTTGGGGACCAGGCCAGCCCCTCAGGGGAGAAATGGAATAGTGAGGGGTGTGTGCAGGCCCTGCGGTCAGCAGACTGTTGAACTATTGAAATTCTTCCACGTTAGCTGGGAAATCGCCGTGGCCCTGAGTCCCCCCGGTACACCACTGCCATCCTGGCCACCCCCATCCCTCCCCTGGGTGCCCCATCACCTTCTCTGATCCTGCAATTAAAGGGTTAATGTGTGGCATCTGGATGGGACTCCCAGGGCCTTGTCTAGCACTATGACCTGCGCCCATTCTGACTGATGGTTAAAAAATGTGATTGTCTCCTGCTGGGGTGCATGTGTGTGGTGCTTGTGTTGTTATTTCAATCCCCACCCCCACTCTCATCCAAAGGTGCCCCTTCTGGCTGAGCTGTTCCCAGAAATGAACGGCTTAATCCCTATTTCCTGGAGGGCCTGTCCAGCTGGGGTGTTAGGGTGCAGAGAGAGTTCATAAAGCCTGGCATAAGAGTTCAGAATCTCAAACAGATCCCCCAGTGACAGCAGGTGGGGGTCCAGGGTTCTGCCTGACGCTGGCGCTGGATTGGTTCGGTGTGCCTGCCCTCCCTGGTTTCACCTCAAACACCCCATTGCCTCCCAGCTTTAGGGACCTCAGGGCTGGAAGGAGCCTCAGATGTCTAGTCTGAACTGTTTGCAAATGAGACCGAGGCTCACTTTCACGACAGCGTTTACCGCCCCAGTCCCTTTGGTACAGGCTCGAATGTCCTGCCATAAAAAGCCAGGGCTGCGGCTGGGGCCCCTCATGCTTGTGTGTATTAGCGTCTACATTACTCCAGGCTTTGTGCCGTGTCAAGATGCATAATCCTCGCCCAGCGTCTCCTCCGACTCCGTGCCGCCCGCTGGCGGCCCCTCTCGGGGTTTATTCAGCAGCTCCGAGCCCTCTGGGTCAGGTGTCTCCTCTGTTCAGGGCTGGCTGCACAGCCGGGCATTCTTGGCAGCTCCTGGGCTTCCCATCCTCACACAGCACATCCTGCCTCCCGCCCGTCCTGGCAGGAGATGAAGACTTCTTTCAGGGCCTCCTGATTACGACGCCCCTTTCCTCGGGCTGCTGGTGCGGGAGGGGGACGGTGTACGAGCGTGTGCACGTATGTCTGTCCCTGCTTCTCTTCCGCAAACCCCCGGTGCGGGTCGGGGCGGGGCTGCTTTGCACCCCAGACCCGGAGTCCCAGTAGGCAGCGCCCCCAACCCTCGTCCCCGTACTTCTTCCTCCCGGCGGATCCCCGATGGCAAGGACAAAGCCCCGATCTTGAAACCCTGAAGTATTGGAGCTAACTCAGTATCGATCCCAGGGAGCTCTCCTATGGGCATCTAGAAGTCCGGCCTCGCATCGGCGGCGGGTGGGCAGGAAAAGCGAGCGCAGGTGAAAACCCGCTTCCGCGCGCCTGCTCTTCGGGCTCCGCGCATCTCTCTGCCTCTGCGGCCCCCTGGTGGTGGCGCGGAGACCTCGCCCGACTAAAGCGCAAGCGCAGTGATTCCGCGCCCTAAGACATCCCTAAACCGCCGCCCCTCCTGCGTCACCAACTGAACCCTCATTCCCACTCCCCCAACCCAGGAGGAGGCTGAATGGAGCAGAAGCCCCTGGCCCTCGTCTATATGGAATCAGGCGATGGACGTGGTTTCTGGGATCAGCCACGCCCTCCCCTCTATCTCAATGGCTTCAGGCACCCTTCTCCCCCCAATCCCAGGCCTCAGCTGAACAGAAGATCATACCTAAATAGATGCTCCTCACACCGCTCGCCCTCACCCACTCCCAGACAAGCCGGGCCAGAGCTGAGGTTTCTCCGGAGCTCTCTTTGCAGTTGGAGCCAAACCCACAGAGGTCGCCCTTGGAGCACAGAGGGGAGTGTTCCCAAAGGTCACTTTTGGTCAGATGCTCTGAGCTCAGAGAGATTTTCTCCGTGGAAACAAAGCCATGCATTTACTCAACTAACATTTATACACGGCGGTTAGGTCCCCAGGCCCATCCACAAAAGCCTATTTAACTAGTATGCCAAGCAATCCCGTCAAACGGTTTTATGAGCAATTCTGTGCCAAGCTGCAGCTGAGGACGCCAGGACCACAGCCCTCTCCTTGCAGTGGGGCATCTCCTGCCCCCTCATCCAGCAAGCTGGGGCCTGGCTCTAAGGAAAGATGAGGGGAAGCACCCAGAGGTGGAAGTTTTGGTGTGTGACTGGGCGTAGGTAGTGCAAGCGTCCTGGAATCTGGACATGTGGGGGCTGGCAGGGACTCCAGTGGCTTGTGGACAGTGGAGACTTCTAGATGGGATGGGGAGGAGATAAAGGAGAGAGAAATAGAGACTTGGGGGGGTGACTTTGGGCCCCCCAGGTTGGAGGAGGGTGTGAAGGTCCTAGACACACAGACAACAACAGGTTGGGAGACTTAGGAGGGGTGAACTAGGAGTAGGGAGGACAATGAGATTATAGCGTGAAGCCTGGGGGGTTGGGTCCTCTAGCCTCTCACATCTTGGAGCTGCTTCTTAGCCTTGAGCTGTATTTGTGGCGTCTGTAACTTATGGTCAAAAAACAACTTGTAGGGCTTCCCTGGTGGCGCAGTGGTTGAGAGTCCGCCTGCCGATGCAGGGGACGGGGGTTCGTGCCCCGGTCCGGGAAGATCCCACATGCCGCGGAGCGGCTGGGCCTGTGAGCCATGGCCGCTGAGCCTGCGTGTCCGGAGCCTGTGCTCCGTAGCGGGAGAGGCCACGGCAGTGAGAGGCCCGCGTACTGCAAAAAAACCAAAAAACAAAAAACTTGTAAAATGTGGACAACTTAGGTAACTGTACTTGGGAGCACTACATATCCCAGAGGGCCATGGCCTACATATCTCTGTCTTCCCTTGGTCATCAAGTCAGTGAAATATGGCACCACTGTGTGAATTCTTACACATTTTCTTTGCCTAAAGTACATGCACATGTTTTGGTTATAGCTGTTGTGGTTCTGTTTATGTCACTATCACACATGACATTCACCGACATTCATTCATTAGACATACCTGACACCACTTAGCGGTAGAAAAACCCAGTTCTACTTTGCTGTGTCTTTTTTTTTTTTTTTTTTAAATAATGGCAATTACCATTTATTGGCAACTTAGTGTTTTTAGGCATTGTACTACTTTTTTTTTTTTTTTCTGGTACGCGGACGTCTCACTGCTGTGGTCTCTCCCGTTGTGGAACACAGGCTCCGGACGTGCAGGCTCAGCGACCACGGCTCATGGGCCCAGCCGCTCCGCGGCATGTGGGATCTTCCCGGACCGGGGCACGAACCCGTGTTCCCTGCATTGGCAGGCGGACTCTCAACCACTGTGCCACCAGGGAAGCCCTACTTTGCTGTGTCTTTAAAGAGTGGTTTTATGGCTATTGCAAAAGCTTTGAAGATACTAAGTCTCCTACCTGGCAGCTCGGGATGCAACATGGATATTGGAAAGTGTATCAGCCACTGCATTGTCTTATTGAGTTATTACCACAAGTAAATCTATGCCAGCTCCTTTCTGATATCCTTTGATATGGCACTAAACTCAGCAGATGCCCACGGGCCCACACAACAGCGTCTGGGATTCCTTCTCCATCCTGTCAGTCACAGTTTCGGGGCTCTTTACTGACAAGCACCGTGGAGGGTGCCATGTTGGACAAGGCACAATGTAAGGTGTGATTACCAAGAAGACAAGCCCCCGTGAGAGAGCTGTTCGTGACAGTCCTGCACTGGGACTGAAGGAAACCATTCCATCATTTTACTGTATCTGATGCTTGAGGGTGATATGTACATTGAGAGCTCCGTTTTACATTTCCATGAATCTACTCTTATTATAGCTTGGCTGCGAACAAGAGATGCTATATATATTGGTTCAGATTAGGTTGAGCTGTGAGACACAGATACCCTGAGAACAATCGTGGTTTAACCAAGATAGACTTTTATTTCTCTCTCACGTTGAGCTCCAGGGCTGGTAGGGTGTTTAACAGTGTCAGAGATTCAGACTTTTTTTCCATCTTCTTGTTCCACCAGCCTCAACATGGCTCTTCCTTCTCAGGTTCAATATGACTGCTTGAGTTCCAGCTTTCAGATTTGCATTCAAATCAGCAGGAAAGAGGAAAGGGAAAGAAGGACCCATCACCCTCTTTATAAGGCCACCTTCTGGAAGTTGCACACAGCAGTTCTCCTTACAGAACATTGGACAAAACTTACGTGTGGCCACACATAACTGGAAAGAAGGATGGGAAACTAGGACTTATTCTGGAAGTCCATGTGCCCAAATAAAACAGAAGGTTCTATGAGGAACTGTGGAATTATGGGTATTAGGGGACAATTCTCTGCCTGCCATGTCTCTAAATCATTTCTTTAGATCCGGAAATGGGGGATTCTCCAGTGGCTGCTTTTACCAATAAAGCAGTCCCACAATTTTCATAAAAATCCATTGTTTAAGAACATATTTGCCCTGAGGGGAGGGGTTTCCAATATTATCTACCCCCGAGCACTAGGCAAAGTACTAAGGAGAAATTTAAAAACAAATAGACTATGTATTCTGTTTTGCAAACTTCCCTCTAGGGAGTTCTTGAAGTTTCTGCAGGCTGTTACAGGCACCTAGAGCTTGTTTTTTTTTTTTTTTTTTTTGCGGTACGCGGGCCTCTCACTGTTGTGGCCTCTCCCGTTGCGGAGCACAGGCTCCAGATGCGCAGGCTCAGCGGCCATGGCTCACGGGCCCAGCCGCTCCGCGGCATGGGGGATCTTCCCGGACCGGGGCACAAACCCGCGTCCCCCGCATCGGCAGGCAGACTCTCAACCACTGTGCCACCAGGGAAGTCCCTAGAGCTTGTTCTTGTTGTCACACTTTCCTCCCTGACTTCACCATGAGTTATCTCTATTGGTGTGCTTGCCTCTGAGTGAGAAGGTAATTGGCCTTGTTGGAGCATAAGTAGAATAGTTAGAATGTGTATCATCTCAAGATGATTTTAATTAGAAATGTCAGCCAGTTGAATTTTCAGAGACCCATGCCATACAGATATGTATTCAGTATTCCAGTCCTTAAACTCCAGTGGTCTATATATCTATTTGCCCTCTAGAGCAGTGCTGTCCACTAGAACATTCTGTGATGAAGGAAATATTCTGCATCTGTACAATCCAATATGGCAGCCACTAGCCACATGTGGCTATCCAGCACTTGAAAAGTGGTTAGTGCACCTAAAGAATTTTATTTTTTTGTTTGTTTTTTGGCCACACGGCATGCGGGATCTTAGTTCCCCAACCAGGGACCGAACCCGTGTCCCCTGCATTGGAAGAGCAGAGTCTTAACCACTGGACCTCCAGGGAAGTCCTACAAGAATTGTAGTTTTAATTTTATTAAATTTTAATTAATCTAAATAGCCACATGTAGCTAGTGGCTACCATATCAGACAGCACAGTCCTAAGGTATCTTGCTGTTTAAAGATCCATATGATTTGGATCCATTTTTAGTAATATGATGAAGAGATCCAAGTTAAATACGGATGTGGGAGATGCAGATTTCAGAATTCACACATGCCAATTAATTTCTGGTCTTCTTTTCTGGGGTAGGGTGTTTCAAGGGCAAGGGCTTTTCCCTGATCCTAGGCAGAATTTTTCTCCCCCAATTTACTGAAAATTTTATGGCTTTATGGTTCATTCCTTTCAATCATAAAATCAATAAAGGAAGACATAGTTTTGGGGTGCAGTTGCTTTTTAAAAAATCAGGTTTACTGAGATATATTTTACTTACGGTGAAATTCATCCTCCTTAGCTGTACTGTCCTATGAGTTTTAACAAGCATATTCATTGTGTAATCACCATCACTATCAAGATAAAAGCTATTTCTACCACCCCCATAACGTTCCTCACAGGCATAATTGTTTTCAGTTCACTCCTGGTTAATGTGTCATAAGTGTAACGAACAATTTTAATACTCGCATTGGGTTTAGGTCATCTCTTTAACTTCTGCTTTATTGGATTGCGCCTCAGGGTGAAAAAATCTACTGAGGTCATATAATAAATGAGACTTGTTGGGGCAGCCAAGGGAAAGCAAACTGGTGATGGACATAGCTTATTGATATTGAGGAGAATATATCAGCCAGATGAATGCATACACGCTAATCAAGGATTGACTTAGAAAGATCTTTTACTAAGGAAATAATATCAGGTACAGTGCTAACCACATTTTGTCTATTTTTATTTATTTACTCTTTTTAATTTTTTTTAAAAAATTATTTTATTTTAGTTTTGGCTGCATTGGGTCTTCGTTGCTGTGCGTGGGCTTTCTCTAGTTGTGGTGAGCCGGGGCTACTCTTCGTTGCAGTGCGCGGGCTTCTTACTGCGGGGGCTTCTCTTGTTGCAGAGCACGGGCTCTAGGGCAGGTGGGCTTCAGTAGTTGTGGCACACGGGCTTAGTTGCTCTGCTGCATGTGGGATCTTCCCGGACCAGTGCTCGAACCCGTGTCGCCTGCATTGGCAGGTGGATTCTTAACCACTGCACCACCAGGGAAGCCCTATTTTAAAAAAATTAGATGAGTGAAATATATAATAAGTACTTAGAACAATCCCTGGCATCTAGTAAGCACGATTTAAGAATTAGTTATTAAAAAACAAAGAATTAGCTATTATTCTTTTAAAAAACTTTATTGATTTACAACATTGTGTTTGTTTCAGGTGTACAGTAAAGTGATTCAGTTATGTATTTTTTTCAAATTAAATTCCACTCTAGGTTATTATAAGATATTGAGTATAATTCCATGTGCTATACAGTAAATCCTTGTTGCTTATCTATTTTAGGTATCGTAGCTTGTATCTGTTAATTCCCTACTCCTAATTTTTCTCTCCCTCCCTCTTCCCTTTGGTAACCATAAATTTGTTTTCTATGTCTCTGAGTGTGTTTTGCATATAGATTCATTTGTATTAGGTTTTAGATTCCGTATATAAGTGATATCATATATTTGTCTTTCTCTGACTTCACTAGGTATAATATTCTCTAGGTCCAACCATGTTGCCGCAAATGGCATTCTTTTATATTTTTTAATTAAAAATTTTTTTGTTTTACTTTTTAAACTTTTTAAAAATTGGAGTATAGTTGATTTAGTGTTGTGTTAATTTCTGCTGTACAGCAAAGTGACTCAGTTATACATATATATATACACATTATTATTATTATTTTTAACAGTCACTTTACTTTTTATTTTATTTTTTATTTTTGGCTCTGTGGATCCTTGTTGCTGTGCACAGGCTTTCTCTAGTTGCGGCGAGCGGGGGCTACTCTTCGTTGTGTCGCGCGGGCTTCTCATTGCGGAGGCTTCTCTTGTTTCAGAGCACGGGCTCTAGGCGTGCGGGCTTCAGTAGTTGTGGCACGTGGGCTCAGTAGTTGTGACGCACGGGCTTAGTTGCTCTGCGGCATGTGGGATCTTCCCGGACCAGGGCTTGAACCCATTTCCCCTGAACTGGCAAACGGATTCTTAACAACTGTGCCACCAAGGAAGCCCTACACATTATTTTCTTAATGTTATTTTCCATTATGGTTTGTCCCAGGACATTGAATATATTTCCCTGTGCTATAAAGTAGGATCTTATTGTCCAATATTTCATTCTTTTTTTTAATCACTGAGTAATATTTACAATTAGCTATTTATATGGGAAAAGAATCTAAAAAAAAAGAGTGGATATATGTATATGCATAACTGATTCACTTTGCTGTACACCTGAAACTAATACAACATTGTAAATCAGCTATACTTCAATAAAAATTTTTAAAAAAGAATTAGCTATTATATTTTATATGGTATTTAAAATTTTTATTTATTTATTTATTTGGCTGCATTGTCTTTGTTGCTGCGCGCAGGCTTTCTCTAGTTGTGGCGAGCGGGGGCTACTCTTCGTTGCGGTGTGCAGGCTTCTCATTGCGGTGGCTTCTCTTGTTGCGGGTCACGGGCTCTAGGCACGTGGCTTCAGTAGTTGCAGTTTGCGGGCTCTAGAGCGCAGGCTCAGTAGTTGTGGAGCACCAGCTTAGTTGCTCCGCGGCATGTGGGATCTTCCCGGACCAGGGCTCGAACCCATGTCCCCTGCATTGGCAGGTGGATTCTTAACCACTGTGCCACCAGGGAAGTCCCTACCTATTATTCTTAATATTGCTATAATTCACAATTAACTTCTGAGATTCACCTACCTTTGGACTGGCCAAAATGAGATGTTAAAGAGCTCTGTTGGTGGGATGGATTATCTCAAGTTTCTCCAGCTATTTTATCATCATTGTTTTTTTACATACTCTGTTAGAGACTTGGCACTGCTTCATATTTACATTTTTTGGTGGGGATGTGAAATTCCAGAGGTTCAAAGTGGGAGCTTTTCTATTTCCCGGAATTGCAGTAGTAAATTCAACATACCCAAGGGCAGGTGAAATCACCATAGGAACTTTTTTGTTTCTCTGTAACCTCAGTTAATGTTATCACAACTTATTCCTTTAGATACTTTCTCCTCCACATGCCCCAACAGTCAAAATAGCCCTCTTATTAGATTAGGTTTCCTAATTAAAAGTTCCTGTTGATCCTGTATCCCAAAGTTCCTAGAATTCTGCAATGTTGTCCTTTGTCCAAAGTTTTAATAGAGTGTAGTGTTTCCAGACAGATCTACTACTGTAACAGATCTGGAGGGAAGGAAATTAAAGTTATTTGTGCTGTCCTAGGAGAGGATCTGGCTTGATCTTCAGGGCAAAGCTCTTTAAACTCAGAGGGTGAATCAGAGGAGGTGTGTTGAAGTGCTTCCTTTCCTGTATGTACTGAGAAAACATGTTCTTAAAATTTGTAAGCTCTTTGTCTTGGAGATTCCCTTTGGCTTCATTCCCAGCGCTTTTCAACTGCATGAGTTGAGGGTTTGCCAAGATTCCTTCTATGGCTGTAGCTTCTGTATCTGCTAGAATTGGACTTTTTTTGTGCTTCTTTAATCTCTTTTGTAAATGTATTAAGTTGCTAGTGGGCCTCTTATGTTTTTGAGATTTTGCTATCCCCAAATCTAATGATCCATGACCAGAGAAGACTCTTTATCTCTACCTTCCCTGGCTTCTAAAATTCTATTTTTTAAAAAATATTTATTTATTTATTTTGGCTACGCCAGGTCTTAGTTGCGGCATGCGGGATCTTCGTTGACACATGCGGGATCTTTAGCTGCAGCATGCAGAAGCTTTAGTTGCAGCATGCAAACTCTTAGTTGTGTCATACATGTGGGGTCTAGTTCCCTGACCAGGGATCGAACCAGGGCCCGCTGCATTGGGAGTGCGGAGTCTTAGCCACTGAACCACCAGGGAAGTCCCTCAAATCCTTTTTCATTTTTCTAGCAGCTTATCCTACAGCCTCCAGTAAAGGCTACTAAGAGAGGGCCTACATTGTTTTAAGAGAAAGATTGTAAACTGTGCCTGTCCAATATGGTAGCCACTAGTCACATATGGCTATAATTTAAATTTAACTAGTTTAGAATTAAATGAAAATTTCAGCCCATTGGTTGCACCAGCCAAGGGCATTTTCAGTGCTCAAGAGTACATGTGGCTAGTGGCTGCTCTATTGGGCAGCTCAGATATAAACATTTCCATCAAAGCAGAAAGGTCTATTGGGCAGGGCTGCTCTAGATGTTCTCTGATGAGCACACTCACTTTATAGATACTATGACTCTCTACTTCTGTAGACCTTCTTCTTTCTGAAGTTAATTTTGAAGGGTTGCCTTCTGTTGGTATATTTCTTTATGTTCAATTATTTAACAAAAATATAAATATTGCAACAGAGCAATGATTAGTATATTTTCATGGCTGCTGTCTGAGGCACAGCCAAACTGCAGAAGCGCTGGTGCTGCCAAAGCCTCTACATTTGGCCATATTTATCCCGACTTTTTTTTTGTTAAACTTTTGGCTGCGTTGGGTCTTCGTTGCGGCGAGCAGGGTCTACTCTTTGTTGCGGTGCACGGGCTTCTCATTGCGGTGGCTTCTCTTGTTGCAGAGCACGGGCTCTAGGGCAGGTGGGCTTCAGTAGTTGTGGCGCACGGGGCTTAGTTGCTCCGCAGCATGTGAGGTCTTCCCAGACCAGGGCTCGAACGGCACATTCTTTACAAAAAAGTTAGAGAAAAGGTTACATATATAAAAGTCAGGGTAGGGACTTCCCTGGTGGTGCAGTGGTTAAGAATCCGCCTGCCAATGCAGCGGACGCGGTTCGAGCCCTGGTCTGGGAAGACCTCACATGCTGCGGAGCAACTAAGCCCCGTGCGCCACAACTACTGAAGCCCACCTGCCCTAGAGCCCGTGCTCTGCAACAAGAGAAGCCACCACAAAGAAGAGTAGCCCCTGCTCACCGCAACTAGAGAAAGCCTGCGTGCAGCAATGAAGATCAAACGCAGTCAAATAAATAAAAAATTAAAAAATGTATATTTATTAAAAAAACACTTTGGCGTATTCCAACAAATTGTTCACAAATCCCTTGATTTCTTGTTCCAAGGCTAAATCCCACTGTTGGCCACTAGGTGGAGATGGGAGCCTATTGAACATTCTCTAGCTTTGCAGAACATGTAAAATTCAGATTCTTGGCAATGGATAATCTGACTTTTCCCTCAAATCTTAGACTATTTCTCATAGAAATTACCCCACAGTTTTATTTATTTTTCTTAAAGTTTTGTATTTATTAAAATTTGTTTTTACTTTTTATTTATTTATGTATTTACTATTATTATTATTTTGGCCACATCGCACGGCATGTGGGATCTTAGTTCTCTGACCAGGGATCAAACCTGTGCCCCCTGCATTGGGAGCACAGAGTATTAACCACTGGACAGCCAGGGAAGACCCTAATTTTATTATTTTTTATTGAAGTATAGTTGATTTACAATGTTGTGTTAATCTCTGCTGTACAGCAAAGTGATTCAGCTATACATATATATATATATATTCTTTTTCATATTCTTTTCCATTATGGTTTATCCAAGATATTGAATATAGTTCCCTGTGCTATACAGTAGGACCTTGTTGTTTATCCATCCTGTATATAATAGTTTACATCTGCTCATCCCAGACTCCCAGTCCTTCCCTCTCCCATCCACAGTTTTAGTTTCCCATGGTTGTCCAATAAAACA
Organism: Neophocaena asiaeorientalis asiaeorientalis; assembly: GCF_003031525.2. Lineage (NCBI taxonomy): Eukaryota > Metazoa > Chordata > Mammalia > Artiodactyla > Phocoenidae > Neophocaena > Neophocaena asiaeorientalis. The sequence goes on along the minus strand of NW_020175393.1, from coordinate 1,221,010 downwards.
GGGAAAGGAAAGAAGTACTAAATCATTTAACTTCCATGTTTCCTTGTGACAACCCTCTACCCCCACTAGGACAAGCTTCAAAACCTGATTTGATGGTTAGAATCCTGAGTTAACTTACAGCTTTATGACTGCAGTCTGATAACGCCACATTAGAAGGAATTCTTGGCCAAACAGAAAGTCAGCGAGACCATCTTCTTTTTGTCAAACCCTATATTAATCTATTGGTTCTGCTTATAAGCAGAGGACGGAATGTTCAGTATTCTAAGGTAACAGTCAAAATGATTTTTTTAAACATCTTTATTGGGGTATAATTGCTTTACAATGGTGTGCTAGTTTCTGCTTTATAACAAAGTGAATCAGTTATACATATACATATGTTCCCATATCTCTTCTCTCTTGCGTCTCCCTCCCTCCCACCCTCCCTATCCCACCCCTCCAAGCGGTCACAAACCACCGAGCTGATCTCCCTGTGCTATGTGGCTGCTTCCTACTAGCTGTCTACCTTACGTTTGGTCGTGTATATATGTCCATGCCTCTCTCTCGCTTTGTCACAGCTTACCCTTCCCCTCCCCATATCCTCAAGTCTATTCTCTAGTAGGTCTGTGTCTTTATTCCTGTCTTACCCCTAGGTTCTTCATGACATTTTTTTCTTAAATTCCATATATATGTGTTAGCATAGTCAAAATGATTTTTAAACTAAGCTTAAAAATGTGTCTTATGGTTACCAAGGGGGAAAGGGAGGGAGGGATAAATTGAGAGATTGGGATTGACATATACACGCTACTATATATAAAATAGATAACTAATAAGGGACTACTGTACAGCACAGGGAACTCTACTCAATACCCTGTAATGATCTATATGGGAAAAGAACCTAAATAAGAGTGGATATATGTATATGCATAATCGATTCAGTTTCTTGTCAGCAGAAATGAACACAACATTGTAAATCAACTATACTCTAATAAAAATTAATTTAAAAAATGTGGCAATCACCCCCAAAGTTCTGGATCTTGGAGTGGAGACTTCCACAGGAGCCAATGTCAGCCCGTCAGGTCCCAGCTTCAGGGGCTGAAGGGAGACCGGGGGGAGAGACTGGTTCCCATGTCTGAGTAACCACGAAGGTGGTTACTTTCTGAGGTTTTCTAACAAGGAGAGAGTCTTTAGGATTTCCCAGGTCAGGGATAAACGCACACTAGGGTCACCAGCTCTCCTTTGCTTCCGGCCCAGACCACAGGGGGTTGAGGAGGAAAAACATGGGCTGGTGTGGCCCCGAGGCGTAGTGAGTGGACCCCAGAGCTTGGAGTCCGGAGGGTCATAAGGGAGTAACTCACTTCACGGTGACAGGTCTGTCCAGACTGGGGTGCTCCACGTGGCAGGGGTAGACGTCTCCCTGCTGGCGGGTCATTTCCAGCATCACCAGGAGCTGGGAGGTCCAGTCTCTGCCATAGATCAGGTGGATGGACACAACCCCAGCTGTTTTCTTCTGTCCATTCAGGAACCAGCAGACTTGCACGTGGCCTGGATAGAAATCAGTCACATGGCAGATGAGCAGGTTGTGTGCTTGCAAGGGCTCTTTCTTGGAGGGGGAGACGTTCACTTTAGGTTGGAGTAGGAGTGCGGGAAAGAATCTTGTTATGACGATGGAGATAGCTAATGCAGGGCGTTGAGTGATTTTCTTGCCAAACTGACATTTAAAAAAAAATCTAAATTGAAGTATGGTTAACGTACAAGGTTATATAAGTTACAGTTGTACCATAAAGTGATTCACCATTTATAAGCCAAATTGATTTTTAGATTTTAAAGATGAATATATCATCCATTAAGCTATTTGGAGGCAGAAGATGGGGGACAGAGTAGGAAAAACAGAGTAAAACATTCAAGTTTTCCAAGAAGGGCCTTGTCAGACACAATAAAGAGAGAGCAGAGAGGAACAGGAGAGGGTCAAAGTCAACACTATAATACTTTCTATAACACCTTCACCAGAAACGTATAGGCTGGTAACTAATATTCTTTGAACAGAAATGTTGAGCCAGTGGTGAAGCTACCTAAATTGACATTTTCCTGTCTTGTTCAAAGGGATGTACCATCCTGCCAAACGTGATCTTAGAATCAGAATATATTCAGCCAATAGCATTCTTTGGATCTCTTGGTCTGATATCCTCATTAGAAAAAGAGAAGAAAAGAAGTAGCTTGATTCATTCTTAGTTTAATGTATGTTTCCTGGTCTCCTCTACCCACCTCCCCTCAACTCCAAAAAAAAAGAAAATTGTAGCAAGAGCCACAAACCCAGTATTTTTTGTGTGTTTAATTAGCAGGGGGTCTGGCCTTTTCCCATGCTGGTCTGGCCCCCATGCACTGTGAAGCCTTCTGGACTCAGGCCACCCAGCCTGGGACCCACTGAGGCTCGGAGATGGGATGGAGAGCGCTTCCCTCCTCTGCTGCCCGAGCCCACCCCTTCCAGGGTCTTCTCTCTCCCACCCACCCTTTCACCTCTGTGCTTCAGGGTGAAACCACTGTCCATGTGTAGTCTGTCTGCACAGCAAGTCCACCGTGCTCTGTCTCAGTCCCAGCAACTCCCTCTGGATGTTCCAAATCGTGGCAGGGTTTTCTTTTTTTACATTTAAAAACATTTTATTGAAGTACAGTTGATTTACAATGTTGTGTTAACTTCTGCCGTACAGCAAAGTGACTTAGTTATACATATAGATCCTTTTGCATATTCTTTTCCATTATTTTTTTTCAGTTATACATATACATGTATCTATTCTTTTTCACATTCTTTTCCCATTTAGGTTGTTACAGAGTACTGAGCAGAGTTCTTTGTTCTATATAGTAGGTCCTTGTTGGTTATCTATTTTAAATATACCAGTGTGTACATGTCAATCCCAAACTCCCGATCTAACCCTCCCCGCCCCCTTCCCCCCCAGTAACCATAAGTTAGTTCTTTAAGTCTGTTTCTATTTTATAAATAGGTTCATTATTTTTAGATTCCACATATAAGCAATATCAAATGGTATTTGTCTTTCTCTGTCTGACTTACTTCACTTAGTATGATAATCTCTAGGTCCATCCATGTTGCCGTAAATGGCATTATTTCATTCTTTTTAACGGCTGAGTAATATTCCATTTTATATATACCACATCTTCTTTATCTATTCATCTGTCGATGGACATTTAGGTTGCTTCCAAGTCTTGGCTATTGTAAAAATCTCTGCTGTGAACATGCAGTGATGTGCTCCATCTTGGTCACAGCCACAAATGCCCCCACGGCACTGTCAAACTGGATGTACACCACTCTGTTATAAAGATATCACTTCCAGTAGCGGTCCATCACTCCCAGTAGCAGTCACTCCTCCTCTGTACACGTACAGCTCTGCGGAAGGTAGAGAACAGGGCAGAGCTGGGCTGGGAGAGGCTACCATGCCCCCAAGAGACTCTGCACACTTTCCCTGTGACGTCGAGTGGCTGCATCCAGGACCACATAGTAGTCTATTGCCTCTTTTCTCCTGAGTCTCCATCTTCCTTCAGCAGAGTGTCTGATTGGAGAACTCAGAGACCTCCCTCTGCCTCTGTCCAGAGCAGAGTCACAATTACTACTTTGTGTTCAGTGTTTTCTCTCTATCCCCTCACCTCACCTCCAGCCTCTGTGCAGTTCTCTCTCAAGGCATTGACATATCAATTCAGTGTTATTCCTGTTGACGTAAAGGTATTTTGATGACTATCCCTAAGCCCATCGCCTCCCAGTGTGAAATGATAGAATGTACAATGTTCTTGGACTCAGTCATGTGACCTTGGAGAAATCACAGAACCCCCCTGGTCCAAAGTTTTCCTACCCCATAAATGGAGGATTTAACTAAATCATCTCTGAGGTCCTTTCCAGCATTAATCATAAAGAGCCCTACCCTAGAGAACCTTCAGGTCTAAGAGGAAAACAAGCAGGTGGACAGGTGGAGAGAGATGGAGAGAGTGATATGACATCTCCTTAGGGTATCTCTTGACTTCTCACTGGTCCTCATCTGCTGGAAAGATCATCTTCTCCTTAGGGGCCTGTGAGGGGAGAAATAGAAGGGAGCAGGTGTAAAGGAATGAAGGATGCACTGCTAACCGGGGAGTCCTAACCACACTGTTTGTCCTACTGCAGGTGACAGCCTTTCTGTGACAGAAGAGGACAGAGGGGAGTCCCCAGCATCAGATCTACTTTATGTATTTATTTATTGACTGTCTGCATGCACAGCTTGCGGGATCTTAGTTCCCCGACCAGGGATTGAACCCAGGGCCACAGCAGTGAAAGCGCAGAGTCCTAACTTCTGAATCGCCAGGGAATTCTAATTTTTTTTTTTTTTTTTTTTTGGTCAGATCTCCTTTAAACCTCCAGTCCCTTTGAATCTCTGTGCTCCTCAGCACCAATGATGCGAATCTCTAAAGACTCCTCCAAATCCTGGCCATCTGTGATTCCACTCACACTTAGCCCCTTGCAAAGGGCCTGACATATAGAAAGCACTTAATACATGTTGAAATTTGAAGTACGGTGACAAGGTGATCCCCACACTGATCTATAAGCCCCGGTCTCCTCTGGGACTTCTTCCTACACAGCATCCTTCCTGAGAAATACCAGAGACCAATAAATACCTGTGTGTCAGAGCTGGACATCTCTGGTGCCTTCTTTGAGACTCCAGGGCCTGTCCCTGGTCTCGCTATACTTTCAAGTCCCTAGTGGCACGTATCTCGGACACGTAATGTGGGTGCGGATACTGCAGTCTGTGACCTGCCAGGAGGTAAGTCTTGAGAATGTTCACTCTGCCCTGCGTCCTTCCCTAGCCGAGAGCAGGAGGTGGAGGGAACAAGGATGGTTGCTGTTCCCTATGGGGCTGATTTACTCTGAACTATTCCTCACGTTGTCTCTATGCTGCTGCCGACCTCCTTTGACACCCCTTTTATTTCACCCAGAATTCTGATCACCTCTAGACCCCCGGGGTGCCCCTCCTACTCTAGGTGCCCCATCTTCTAGGAGACCTACTTTTTAAAAATTTTTATTGAAATATAGTTGATTTACAGTTTTGTGTTAGTTTCAGGGGTATAGCAAAGCGATTCAGTTTTATATATATATATTCTTTTTTTTACATTCTCTAATGTTATAGGTTATTACAAGATATTGAGTAGAGTTCCCTGTGCTATACAGTAGGTCCTTGTTGTTTATCTATTTTATATATAGTAGTGTGTATATGTTAATCCCGAACTCCTAATTTATCCCTCCCCCACTCCCCTTTGGTAACCATAAGTTAGTTTTCTAACTCTATGAGTCTGTTTACATTTTGTAAATAAGTTCGTTGGCATCATTTCTTTAGACTCCACATCTAAGCGATATCGTATGACATTTGTCTTTCTCTGCAGTAGATATAAAGTTTTGCAGGCGTTTCCCATAGAAACGTTGTTAAGCCCTCAGTGATTCAGTGTCATCTTTGACATGACGTCATATTGCACTGTAGTGACTACTCTTCTGACAGCCCTGCCCCGCCCGGCCAGGCCTTACTTTATTCCTGCTAACTTCTTCCAGGGGCATCTGTGAGCACCTTTGGAGACCCCAACATGTTAGCTAGTTTACTCATGTCTGAATCGCAGTTGTGGATCAAGGTCTGATCTCTCCCATAGGGTCGAGAGCAACGTATGGAGATACAGACGAGTATCGGCCTGAATTTGGGGAATTTTAACATAAACTCCTTCACTGTTCTCTTACGCATGGTCTTGGTGGTGATTTGGAACTAGAAATTAAGAGGTGCTATGAGGACTTGATACAGGAACCTTGAAGTCATGATGTTATTATACATTACATATAAGGGGCAGCCGGAGGAGGAGGCCATTTCCTGTTTCTCACTTACCCTCTGGTCCTGTCCTGGTTCACAGTTACCAAAATAGTAACTCCCTCAGTTCAGGGAGCACCACTACCTCCAAAGAAAAACAACAGGTGTCCTTAAAAGAAGTATTAGTAAATATAGACTAGCCACTTAAAATGAGCATAAACAATGCATTTACAAAAATAAGAGAAGCTATTGTGTAAAAAGAAAAAAAACTAGGGGATATAGGGAAAACTATATAGAAGGTCTAGGTGTAAAAATATATACTATTCGGGAATTCCCTGGTGGTCCAGTGGTTAGGACTTGGCGCTTCCACTGCGGGGGTGGGGCACAGGTTTGATTCCTGGTCCGGGAACTAGGATCCCGCATGCCAAGAGGCGCGGCCAAACAAAAACAAAACAAAACAAACAAACTATATCTATATAGTTTTTTCTTTCAAAAGAAAAACCACATGAATGAGAATAAATATTGGGAGAGATACAACTGAAAAACAGTTAGTAAGCTGGAGTACTAGACTACAGAGCTCTCTTAGAATAAAAGATGGAAGGATAAAGAAATTGAAAACAGAGAAGAAAAGCCAAAAGAGATGAAAGAGAGACGTGCCCAATGTGGGTAATATGAATTTCATAAAAATAGAGAGGAGAAATAGTTACAGAAATAAAAGAGACAAATTCTTAGAATTAAAACATAAAGAGGCTCCGTAATATCCTACAGTAAGATTTGGACAAACCCATTTTAGATACAATATAACAAATTTTACAATAGCAGACAATGAGAGAATTCTAAAAGATTCTGGAGAGATACACTGACAGCAGGTTTCCTAATGCCAACAATGGATGCAAAAAAGTCATTGGGATAATATTATTTAAAACATTAAAGAGAAAAAAGTCAAACTTAGAATTTAATACAACAGCTAAATGTTATTCAAAGTGATGATATAATAAAAACGTTCTCAAGCATACAAAGCTTCAGAAGGTTTGCCCACAAATACATTTAAAACACTTTTGGAGGAAGTATTCCAATAAGAGAAAATTTCAGGAGGTGCCAAAAAGGTATGGGAAGTAAGACTGATCGAATACCTTGGTGAAGGAGAAGTATTTGAATGTATTTGAAAGCATGCTAAGGTGCTTATCTGGTTAGAGGGAAGATGGGGGAGGTACAGACAACACTTTTTTAAAAAAAGATGATGGAATACATGCACCCCAATGCTCACTGCGGTACCATTTACAACAGCCAGGATATGGAAGCAGCCTAAATGTCCATCGATGGATGAATGGATGCAGAAGCTGTGGTACATATACACAAAGGAATACTACTCAGCCATAAAAAAGAATGAAATAGTGCCATTTGCAATGACATGGATGGACCTAGAGATTGTTATACTGAGTGAAGTAACTCATACAGAGGAAGACAAATATCACGATATCACTTATGTGTGAAACCTAAAACATGGTATAAATGAACTTATTTACAAAACAGAAATAGAGTCACAGATGTAGAAAACAGACTTATGGTTACTGAGGGGGAAGGAGGGAGATACATTGGGAGATTGGGATTGACATATACACACTAATATATATAAAATAGATAACTAATAAGAACCTATTGTATAGAACAGGGAACTCAATACTCTGTAATGACCTATATGGGAAAAGAATCTAAAAAGGTTGATATGTGTATGTATAACTGATTCACTTTGCTGTAGAACAGAAACTAACACACTATTGTAAATCAACGCCACTCAGTGTAGGAAAGAGCATCAGAGCAGGTGGTTTTTGTTTATTTTTTTGTGCCAAAAAGCAGTCCATAGACTGCCTGCCCAAGAATCATCTAAGGAGCATGCTAAACACGCAGGTCCCCTGGCCCTACTTTGGAAAAGTTACTCTAACTCAGGTCAGGATGGAACCCAGGAATCTGTATTTTTAACACACTTCACGGCTGATCCTCCTGTGTGGCCAGGTTTGGAAACGCAGACTCAGATGATTTTTCAGATCCCTTCCAAGTTAAAATCATTTATTCAATCACTTTTGACACATTGTCTTCAGATATTTGGTTAGACTTCTTTTTACCAGGATAGCCAGTTAACTTTATATATATATTTTACTTTAGACTAAATTCTGCCAATGCCTCCCAATTAGAAGCCAAAAGTAAGGGTGATGCAGTCCACACAGGTCAACCTCCAGGCTGAGACATGGGCGTAGGGGACATGGAGGGACTCATGGAGGTTACCCAGCACCCTCTGCCCTCCCCAGAAAGGTCCACTGGAACTCCTTATGGCTCTTTTTCACTCTAAATGTCTCTAACAGTTATACAGTTTTCCTCACATAATGAAATAAAGTAATATTTTAAAACATGATTTAAAGATTTAAAAGATTTTTTCTACTGTGTAGCCAGTGTTTCCCTTTTAAAGTTTCTTAGTAAAAAAAAAATTTTTTTTTTTTTTTTTTTTTTTGCGGTACGCGGGCCTCTCACTGCTGTGGCCTCTCCCGTTGTGGAGCACAGGCTCCGGACGCGCAGGCTCAGCGGCCATGGCTCACGGGCCCAGCCGCTCCGCGGCATGTGGGATCTTCCCGGACCGGGGCACGAACCCCTGTTCCCTGCATCGGCAGGCGGACTTTCAACCACCGCGCCACCAGGGAAGCCCTTTCCTTTTTTTTTGTCCATGCCATGTGGTTTGCAGGATCTTAGTTCCCTGACCAGGGATTGAACCTATGTCCCCTGAAGTGGAAGCATAGAGTCCTAACCACTGGACAGCCAAGGAATCCCCAAATTTATTTAATTTTTTGACTCCAAATTGGTCCACAGAAACGTATAGGATGAGTAGGAGTCCCTACACCATGGATTAAGATAGAGGATTTGTTTGAGCTCAGCTATGCGGTGCTCTGATGGCCTTTCCTCTCCCTTCACAGGATACCTTCTTGGAGGATGTAGAAACAGTTAATCTAAGCCCCTTCCATCCCTTTGACTTCCTGTGGACCAAGCCTCCCTGGTGCTTGTGGGCCCAATGAATTCTTCCATCTTCTCACCCAGGCTCTTTCCTCTACTTCTTTCCCCAGCAACAGCTACATTTAACTCAGAGAATTTCTCTGATTGGCTGAATACGGCAGGGGACTCCCTCATCCTAGAATCTGTTTCTTCCTCTTTACCTTCCCCGTCTTCCTTTACCCTCCACACCGACTGGGACTTATTTGGTTAAAGCACCAGGGGACAATGGTCCTCAGTGGGGGGCTGGTCCTGGGACTCCACACCCTGATGACCCTCCTGAGCCCGCAGGAAGCTGGGGCCATCAAGGGTGAGTGCAGAGGGTGCTGGGTGAGGAGAGGAGATTAAGGGCGTGGGGTTACACGCCAGATGGTACAGAGAGTGAACAGTTCCTTTCCTCTGGTTTATGGGCAACTTCTGTTACCCGCATCCCTCTCACCTCTATCAGGTCTGTCCCGGACCTAAAATACAGGTGCAGCTCAGCCCAGCGTCACATTCAGGTGCCTCCTCATTCCTCCCCCCTCTCTGAGACCCAAACCTCCGTCCTACTGCTGCCCAGCATCCTGATTTCTGTACCGCTTCCTGGCTTCGGGCGAGCCCATTTTCTATTGCTGTATTTATCACCAGGTCAATAGGTAGCTGTTTATCTGTCTTTATCCTGCTCTAGACTTGAGTTCCTTGTGTGCGGGGTCCACAGCTGGTTTGTCTGTATTTCCTTGGGGCCTGCTATCGTGCTGGGCACACGGTGGTTTCTCACGATCATTGCACAAATAATTTCATAGAATTATAAAGGCATCTTATCAACGAACCCCTAACTCCCAATTTCTAGAAAACTGAGCCTCAGTCATGGGAAGACACACATTTGATCCTAATGCTCTGAGACAGAAGAGTTGTGACACGAACCCTGAACTTCTGACTCCTTTTCCACTGCTCTTTGCAATACCTTGGGCTGCCTTTTTCTATCCCTTCAGTCTCTGGTCACAAATCTTAATTCTTACTCCTGCCCGCTGTCACCTGTTTTCCCTCACATCCTCTTGCACTGCATCTCTGTGCCCAAAGCTCGATGGAGGCTCTTAACCTTAATTATTTTCTCCTCATCCCACCCCTACTCACCTCTCATCTCACACACAGGACCTGGTAGCACAGCTGGGGCAGACCAGCAGAGCCAAGATTTAACTCTGGGGATCCCAAGCCTGACTTTAGGCAACCTGTCTTCTTCCCAACCCGGTATGCCAGGCTGCACCCGTGACTGTGCTGGCCAGTGTGCAGGGGATGTGCCCATGCCCTCCATCCTCTCCCTTCCGTCCCTTGGCAACCCTTCTACTCTCCAAGGACCAGCTCAGCGTCAGAACGGGACTCTGCCCCCACACAGAACCAAGGATGGGGCACAGCTCAGAGACTCAATACATCACATCTGATGGATGAGATTGATACCTTTTCTTTTCTGCCCTGACCCTGAACTCACCCAATACAGCTGACCACATGGGCTCCTACGGACCAGCCTTCTACCAGTCCTATGATGGCTCGGGTCAGTTCACCCATGATTTCGATGGAGAGCAGCTGTTCTCTGTGGACCTGAAGAAGAGGGAGGCTGTGTGGCGTCTGCCTGAATTTGGCAACTTCGCCTACTTTGACCCGCAGAATGGGCTAGCCAGTATCACGATGGTCAAAGCGCATCTGGACGTCTTGGTGGAGCGCTCGAACCGTACCAGAGCCGCCAACGGTACCGGGCCTTTCCTCTGTGCCCCCATCCACTAAGCCCCTGGCAGGCAGGGGAGGCCCAGAGAAGCCTCCTCTCCCCCTCACAGGCCTCTGTTGACTCCTGGGCACCACTCTCGGAATCTGAGACTGTTGTGCTCAGGCCCTCTCCTTCCCAGGAGGTGCTAGATCTTCTCAGATTCCTTCAGCAACCTCTTCCTCTTGAGAAATGACCCCTCCCGCTGTACTCCCCATCAGGGACCTGGCAGATACAGGACCCCCGGGGGCCCCCTCTGCCCTCCACAATCTCTCATCCCTCTGTCCCCCTGCTTCTGTCCTGGTGTCACCATCCCAGACCATTCCTTGCTCTCAGAAAGCTAATAGGAGGAAACACCCTTCAATCCCAGCCCTGATAAGGCCCAGCTGGAGGGCTGAGCCTGTGGGATTCAGGGCCTGGTTCCTCCTAGTGCCCCCAAGAGTGACTGTCCTCCCCAAGTCTCACGTGGAGCTGGGCCAGCCCAACGTCCTCATCTGCGTCGTGGAGAACATCTTCCCCCCTGTCATCAATATCACCTGGCTGCGCAACGGTCAGACCATCACCGAGGGGGTGGCCCAGACCAGCTTCTATGCCCAGCCCAACCATCTGTTCCGGAAGTTCCACTACTTGCCCTTCGTGCCCTCGGTGGATGACTTCTATGACTGCAAGGTGGAGCACTGGGGCCTGGACCAGCCGCTCTTTAAGCACTGGGGTACGAAGCCCCCTCCCCGGGCCCCCCTTCTCACACCCATGTGTCCTTCACTCTGGAATCCCTTTGCCCGACCCCCTGACCCTCTCTTTCTCTCCCAGAGCCCCAGGTGCCTACCCTGCTGCCTGACACCACAGAGACCCTGGTCTTCACCCTCGGCCTGGCCCTTGGCCTGGCCGGCTTCCTCGTGGGCGTCACCCTCATCATCACAGGCACATGTCTGTCCAGCAGCCCCAGGTGCGCAGGACCCGGGAGTCTGGTGGGGAGAAAAGCAGATGACTCTGCACGGGACTAGGGTGGAGGATGAGAGATTCTGTGGGGAGGGGTGGGGTCAGGGACGAGTGGTAGGCAGGGAATAGAAGAGAAGAGGTGAGGCGAGGGTGTCTGGTTTGGGGGAGGTGGGCAGAGATGGGATCCCAGAAGTGTGAGCTGGGACAACATTGGTCATATGGTTTTTGCTACTTTAGGTAATGGCCCTTCTGAGAGAAACAGGTAGGGGAGACACCCTACGGCTTCCTGGCAAGTGTCTGACAGCCCTTGAATGCTCAGTGTCAGAGTCTACCACGTTCATCCCCACCGTGCTGACTTTGAATGGGATCAACCTCTGTCCTACAGGTCTCCTCCTTTTTGGCTCCTGTACTCATGGCAGGGACTTGTGGGGCACCAAGGAGTTCCCTTTCCCACCCCCAAAACACACACACACACACACACACACACACACACACACACACACACACACACACACACACACACACACACACACACTTTCTTGCTCTACCCAAAGCCCTGGCTAGCAGCAGTAAAATTTTAAACAGTGTTTGCACCGTCTTCATGTTACCAGGTCTTGGCCAATTCTTTCAGGGTGTAAGGGGCGCTGGGATCTGGAAGTGGGGACTTCTGGGGATGACTACTGAGCATGACCACCTGCTACTGGGGATTGACAATCATTCCCGGGCCAGTCTAGCTACGTCTTGCTCCATCTGACGCATCAGTTTGGGTCCCCTTGTGTGTCACGTGTGAACGGACTGTATCACATGGACATCATGAAATCAACATCCTGAATTCGGATTTGCCCCAAAAGGGATGCAGAGTATCCTGTTCATTGCAACTCCCCGCAACCAATGACAGTTCTACAGGGCACCAGGAGAGGAAACGTTCATGGAAATTTCAGTCTTGTCCAGATTTACTCTGTCATGAAGAGGCCATTGGTATCCAGCCATGATCTACAATGTCATCTCCTTTTTCTACATTCCCTAGAGTCCCAAGCATGACAAAGAGGCCCAAGGCTTGGGTAGGATGGCCATATCTTCTGCCTGGGGTCAATCATATCAGGTAGGAGGGTAGCAGTGTAGATCATCAAGGTATCTGGTAAGAGGAAGGTCTAGGAGAGATCCACCTGAATGCTCTCTAAATCTGTGGCCTGGAAGGTTTTAGTTTACTGTGAACAAAATTTAAAATGCACACAAAGTGGTAACTAACTATACAAAGTAGTTTATGTCAAGTACCAAGTGAGTGGTACAGATGGATGGTTTTCAAACTGGAATACAGAGAAGAGTCACTTGAGAGCCTTTTAAAAAGTACAGGCTTCTCCCAGATCTACTGAATTAGAATCTCGGGGCTGGGGAGAGTGGTGACAGGGAGTCTGTAATATTTTAACATGCTCTAGATGGTGCCGATGAAGCCATCCTGGATCCAGGCTGTGGTCTGGGAACAGGGACCCATGGACATAGTCTGGTGCTATTGGAGGTCAGGAAGAGGGGATCCCTGAGGTCTGAGTAGTCCGGGAGGGCTTTCTGGAAAACCTGGTTTTTTTAGAGCATGGAAGTTGAGGAAGGGACTTCCCAGTGGTTAAAACTCTGTGCTTCTAATGCGGGGGCACAGGTTCGATCCCCGGTCAGGGAGCATGCTGTTCCACACAGCCAAAAAAAAAAAAAAGTTGAGCAAGATACAGGTGAGTAGGGGCAAGACGGGGGTTGGAACTGGGAGCATTTGGTCCCAGAAAAGAGAGAAACCAAGAGATTATGGGGACTCTGTGGATTTCCCAAGAGAGAATAAATGGGGGGAAATCGATGGCCAGAAGAGGACTCGGATGGAAGTGGGAGAAGATTATTCTAATCCAGGTTTTTGCTTGCCAGTCACAGAAACGCTATTAAAATGGTTATAGACAAAAGGAGAGGGTGTTTACAGTAAAGACACAGGAGTGGTATTCAGAACCCAAGGGTGGGTTTGAGCCAGGCCCTGCAAGGAACAGAACTCAGAGTGGAAGAGCCAGCAGAACGCAGAGCAGTCCGTCTTGCTCTCTCTCTCTGGACCATATGGTCCCTGTTTTCTAGATCCCTCGATACATCAGCCATATTCTCTCCCTATGGACTGACTGTCCTTTTCAGCTGACATGTCAACCCTATAGGTCCTGTGTTTTTATGTCACCTCAGCTCTAGCCGCCCACAGAGACTGTGACTCCCAGTCACAATTTTAAATCATTGAAAAAACAAACGACTGCCCAAACTTGGGGAAAGTATCCACCCCAGCCCAATGTACTGTGACCAGGGGACCAAGATCCCATAGTACAAACATGGTGGTGGCTGGCACCCACCTCTGGGGTGAGGAGTCGGGTCGTTCTCAGAGAAAGATCTCAGAAGACACCGCAAGAGATGTCTGTCCCCATAGTGCCCTGATCTCTGCTGATCTTTTACTTAAAACTTAACTTGATGCATCCTTGGAAACGTGTTTCTCTCATCTCTGTCCTAATGTTTAATAAAGTCATAAAAGTGTCCTGTCTTGAACAGACTGGTGGTTGCCAAGGCAAGGCTGTTGGGGAAGGGATGGAGTGGGAGTTTGGGGTTAGCAGATGTAAACTCTTATATATAGAATAGGTAAACAACAAGGTCCTACTGTAGAGCACAGAGAACTATATTCAATATCCTATGATAAACCATAATGGAAAAGAATATTAACAAAAAGAATGTATATATATGTACAGCTGAATCACTTTGCTGTACAGCAGTAATTAGCACAACATTATTAATTAACTATACTTCAGAAAAAAAAAAAGTGTCCTCTTTTGACCAGAAGTGTGCTTTTTTTCACTATGCATATATTACCCAGAAATCACTGGAAACAATTTGGAAGGAATATGGAGCTATTCCAAAACTTTTAGGTTTATGTATCTGCCTTCACACTCACATTTTTTCCCCTTCTAGTCTCAAAGTAAATTATCTCTCATTAAAAAAAAAATTGTCCTGCATTCCTTTTTTAAAATAAATTTATTTATTTTTAACTTATTTTTAATTTTTGGCTGCGCTGGGTCTTCATTGCTGTGTGCGGGCTTTCTCCAGTTGCAGCGAGCGGGGGTTACTCTTCGTTGTGGTGCACAGGCTTACCGCGGTGGCTTCTCTTGCTGCGAGCACAGCCTCTAGGTGCGCAGGCTTCAGTAGTTGTGGTACACGGGCTTCGGTTGTTGTGGCTCGCGGGCTCTAGAGCGCAGGCTCAGTATTTGTGGTGCACAGGCTTAGCTGCTCCGTGGCATGTGGGATCTTCCCAGACCAGGGATCGAGCCCATGTCCCCTACATAGGCAGGCGGATTCTTAACCACTGAGCCACCAGGGAAGCCCTGTTCTGCATTATTATTATTATTTTTTTGGGGGGGTTCGCGGGCCTCTCACTGTTGTGGCCTCTCTCATTGCGGAGCACAGGCTCCGGACGTGCAGGCTCAGCGGCCATGGCTCACGGGCCCAGCCGCTCCGCGGCATGTGGGATCTTCCCGGACCGGGGCACGAACCCGTGTCCCCTGCATCGGCAGGCGGACTCTCAACCACTGCGCCACCAGGGAAGCCCTGCTCTGCATTCTTGATCTGACTTCTTTCAGTCTCTTTTAGAATAGACAGTCACCTTCTCTTCTGTATTTTCAAACTCTCCCCCTTTGCAGAGTTCCCTCTCCACAGATAATAAACATATCATCACTCTCATATACTGAGAACATTAAATCTCTTCTCTGTCCTATAACCCATACCGCACAAGCTCCTCCCATCACTTTCTCTGAAAGAGGATTCTGCATGGGCTGCATCCACATCCCCTCTTCCAATCTGCTTTCTTTCTTAAAATTTTAATTTTTAACAACGTAATTTTATCCACATAGTTTAGAGAATCCAATAGTTCTACCAGATTTGCGTAAAAAAAATTCCAGTCTCTAGCCCCTTCTCCTATCATGTTCTTGTCCCCAGAGTTGATAAGTTTTCAACTGCTTTTAACTAATTCTGTTAATACTGACCTTCTGTCTCTAAATAGTATTCTTGCTTTGCCATATCTTGATTTTTCAGCTTCAGGCCTTTTCTCTTTACTTCCTGCTATGGAAGAAGAGGACTTAAATTTTTTCATCCTCACACCACACACATGCACCCCTTCCTCTAATATAGTTATATTGTAATTTAGGCTAGGTTGGTGTTCAGTGTTTATGTTATTATGATCTTATAAAGGGTATTCATAGCCAAACTACAGAGTAAACCATGCCTGCTCTTCCTTTCCTAGACAACTTTGTGTTTTCCCTGGGATGAATAATCGGCCTGTTTTCTCTTTGCTTGGTTTTCTTGGTACCTGTCATTAATGAATCACAAATTTCCTCACAATACAATCAGCTACCCTGGGTATTCTGTCCATTTTACTGTCAGATAAAACTCCCAGAACCTTGTGTCGGCTTCGATCTTAACTAGTTGCTCTCAGTGAGACAGCTGTCATCCTGGGACCACCATTTACCATCTTTGTCAGGATTTACCTGTCCTCTGTGTTGGACATTCTGTTTCTTATATCCAGCTAGAAGAATGACCAGGTTTTGGAATTACTGACGAGATGTTACTTCTCCCAACCATTCATGCAACTCCTCTTGTTCAGACTTTCTCACTTAGGATAGACTCCCAATTCCTTACTGGCTAAGGCTCTCCAACCTCACCCCTCCTCCGGCCTTCCTTCTTTCATTAAGTTACAGCCACACTCTTTCCTTAGACTCCTCCTGCCTGTGATCTTAACATCAATGCTTCCAACTCATCATTCATTCACAACACATGTGGTAAAAATTCAGAGGCTTCCCAGATCAGCTTTGCTAAATAAACCACCCATCTCCAGTCCTTCTCGATCACAAGACTCTATTTATCTTTGTGGACAGACATCTCTCCTGGAATGGAGGCCCTCCTCTCAGGCTTTCTTTCCTCCTTCGGGGGCGTGACCCGTCATGTAGAGACGTCACTTCCTCCCTTCTCTCCATCTCTCCCCTCATCTCCAGTCATTTCCATTAACTGTGGTTTGGCTGTCTTGTGGTTTGATTCTACCTCCTGTGGAGGCTCCAAATTTGAGTAAACCTCCTCTTCCCAGGAGAAGACTCCCTGGCATTTCTGCCTCCCGGAGACTTTCTGTTGCCCCATCCCTAGAGCCCCAGCGCCACTCCTGAGACTCGGTTGGATTCCCACTTTTCCTTCATTCCTTCCCTCAGGCCTGCAGTATATGCTCTGCTCCAGGTACAAGTTCTTACCATAACGCCTGGAACACGGCAGTTACTCAGTAACTGACCAAAGAGTAAGATGTAGTCTGCTCAGCTCTCAAATTCCTTGATGACACACCCAAATGAAGAAAACATTTAAAAACTTTCTGCTGTTAGTGACATGATTGCTTTTATGATTACTATTAGCTTTCATGTATTGAGCACTTCCAATGTGCCAAGCACTAAACACTTACATCTGTCAAAGCTCTGAGTTTGCACACCTACCATGGTGTTTCCTAAATTGTTCCATGGAACTCAAACGTTCTGAAGGATGTTAATAACTTAATTAAAAACAAATCAATGTAAGTAACCTTTTTTTTTTTTTTCCTTGCGGTACGCGGACCTCTCACTGTTGTGGCCTCTCCCGTTGCGGAGTACAGGCTCCAGACGCGCAGGCTCAGCAGCCATGGCTCACGGGCCCAGCCGCTCCGCGGCATGTGGGATCTTCCCGGACCGGGGCACGAACCCGTGTCCCCTGCATCAGCAGGCAGACTCTCAATCACTGCGCCACCAGGGAAGCCCAGTAACCTTTTTTTTCTAAAACATATTTTAATATGGGTAAGGAAATGCCAAACATAAGTATGCAGGTTTTAGTATATAGCAATCTGCCATTCAAAAATGACATGCCATGTTTGGTAATAGCAAAGGATTGGAAACATGTCCAACAAGAATGGAAAAGTTGAAGGAGCTACGGTACCTCCATGAGGAGGAGAAACATTAAGCTGTTAGAAAGAATGAGGAAGATCTCTTTAAGCTGATATGGAGGGATCCCTAGGATGCAGTGGAAAAATGCAAGATACAAAAGAATGTACATACTGTGTGTACCTTGGGGTAAGAAAGAGGGAAGATATATGTTTGCAGAAAGCCACACTGAAAAGATAAACCAGAAATTGTTAAAAAAAGTGGTAGGGGGGAAAAGCAGAGTTGAGGGAATGCATTTGAGGCAACAGGGATAAAAGTGAATATTGACTTTTGAAATATACAAATGCTTTACAATTTTTATAAACATGAAACAAAAAGCCCTAAAATTTAAAACAAACATAAACAACTGAACCTAGGGAGAAGACTTATTTTAACTCCTATTAGAAAACAGTACTGTATATTCTTAGTGGACTATATTCTAAGGATAAAAAGTAGTACTAAAAGCGTTGATAGTCATTCAGTAGTTTTATCATTAGTAATAATATTGTATTGTTATTTTGAAACTATGTTTATATATATTATAGGATAAAGCAACTCAGGAATGATGTAATGTATTTGGGAACCATGATTTTAGCGTATAAAAGGAAAGAAAAAAGTAGCTGAATTAAAACCCTAATATTAAATTTGAATTAGAAACATCAATTTAAACTAATGATTTATAAATATATATATATATTTTCTAGCTCTAGCAAATGAAAGAACCTGGAAGCAATGGTCCTTCAGGAGTGATGGGCATCCTTAGAGCACAGATTGTGGTTTCCTAATACCATTACCCAATAAAAGGAACTGGAGTTTCTTAAAGAAGTGACTTATTTCAAGTCTAGACTAGGGAAAACACAAAGCAAGCTTGTTTCAGAAAACAAGAAAGTGCTCAAAGACTACCAGAGTCATGTCAAAAGATAAGAGCAGCCACCTTGAAGGGGCTCCCACTGGCCAAATTTGGGACAATTTGAGGATTAAAAAAAATTACTATAATCAACTTAAACACATTGACTGGATAAAAATGCATGAGTCCCTAATAATAATCAAATAAAGATAAAGCAAACAAGCAACAACAAGACTTTTCTATCACCACTGGGTGTAATATTCTATTTCCAACAAAGAAAATTGGTACTTAAACAAAACAAGTGGGCTTCCCTCGTGGCGCAGTGGTTGAGAATCTGCCTGCTCATGCAGGGGACACAGGTTCGAGCCCTGGTCTGGGAAGATCCCACATGCCGCGGAGCAACTAGACCCGTGAGCCACAACTACTGAGTCCGCGCGTCTGGAGCCTGTGCTCTGCAACAAGAGAGGCCGCGATAGTGAGAGGCCCGCGCACCGTGATGAAGAGTGGCACCCGCTTGCCACAACTAGAGAAAGCCCTCGCACAGAAACGAAGGCCCAACACAGCCATAAATAAATAAATAAATAAAAAATCACACACACACAAAACAAACAAACAAAAAAAACCACAAGCAGATATCCTGACTTTTCAGAAGGAACTCTATAGTTCCCTGGTTGAGAAAATGTCTTCCTTTCAGATGATGGCCAGCTGGGAAAAAATAGAATGATAAAATCAGTATTTTGCAACCCTAATATGAGAATTGTTTCAGGGAAGGCATCTAGATGTTAGGAGAACAGATGACTGGAAACAGGAGAGTCCCATTACACCAAAGTATCATGCCTACAGATTGTTTGCTATTGATGAAAGGGAGAAAATATCTTCACAGAGGAGAGAGATCTGGCTGTCACTGCCTCAGCTCGGCAATCCAACTTGTCTTCACCAGTAATGAGACAACAACACGGTCATCACATCCTTCTTGATGAGATGAAAAGTACACAGTATCACCTATGAAGAATTATAGTCAAAAAGATCTTTAATCCGAATCTGATCAAGCCTTCTGTTCAAAGTTCTAGTTTATAGAAAATACATTGGATAGAGGAATAAGTCAAATGAAGCCAGGAAGAAATAATCATACAAATTCAGAATGTGAGATATTCTATAAGAAAATTGGCCTGGTCTCTTTAAAAACAACATTAAAAAAAAGGAGGAGGGGGCGATTAAGAGAGACTTGAGAGACATTACAATCGAATTTAGTGGGTGATTCTTGGCAACATCTTTGGGGGAAAACAGATATAAAGACACTTTTGAGACAAATGGGAAAATAGACTGGGTAACCAGTGATATTTGGAAATTATTTTCAATATGATTACTGTACTGTGGTTATGTAGCAAGACAACTTTAAGTATTTAGAGAAAATGCCATGATGTCTTTATTTTGAAATGGATGCAGATATACACACACACACGTGCACAGTTGCAACAAATATGGCAAAATCTTGATAGTTGTTGAATCTATGTTATGGGTAGACAAGTATTCTTCGTGCTTTTTCCAGCTTTTCTTTACATTTGAAATTTTCATAATATTTCATCATAAAGTGTGTGTGTGTGCTGTTTTTGAAAATAGCAGGAAATTAAATGACAGATCATTGGATTCCTGAACCCATGAGTTGATATATGCTACTGATTGAATAATTACTCCTCTGTAATAGATATTTTGTACTTTAAATATAAATAATTTTAATCTTTTGTTCTTTTTATAAATTAAAATAAAGTAAGCATGATGTAATGCCTTTTTTGTTGTTGTTGTTACATTACATGGTTATTAAATACACACATAAAATTTGGCCATTTCTTCCAGCAACCTTTTCATCCCCAGGTTCAAAGCACAGCTTCATTTTATCCTGGAAGCCCTACAATTGCTTCCTCAATATCTTATCCTTTGAGAAAATGTTCTGTAGTCAAAAGTTACTATCACACTGCCTATAGTCATCTCAGGAACACCAAGAGTTAAGTTCAACGGTAAAAATATTAAGATGGTTTGTAATTTGGTACTTTTATCCATGTTCGAGATTTTTATTGTCAATCCCAATCAGAAAAGAGAGAAGATTAATCAAAATATTTTAAAAAAGGAGAAGATACAAAATTTCCAAAATCTTACAAAGTTCATGTAATTTTTATTATTATTATTATTTTTAATTTATTTTTTGGCTGTGTCTCTGCTGCTACTCGCGGGCTTTCTCTAGCTTCAGCGAGCAGGCACTACTCTTCCTTGTGGTGCTCGTGTTTCTCTAATTGAGATGACTTCTCTTGTTGTGGAGCACGGGCTCTAGGCACGTGGGCTTCAGTAGTTGCGGCACACAGGCTGTAGAGCTCAGGCTCAGTAGTTGTGGTGCACGGGCTTAGTTGTTCTGCGGCATGTGGGACCTTCCTGGACCAGGGATTGAATCCATGTCCCCTGCCTTGGCAAGCGGATTCTTAACAACTGCACCACCAGGGAAGCCCTGGTCTATAATTTTTTCATCCTTTTTCTCTCCTTCTTACACAGTCAATACAAGCCGAGATATCCCCCTCCCCAACTTTCCTCTTGTGGACCCTGTCCAGCTGGTCAGAGCCCCATCTCCTTCACATCCACCACCTATACCCTGGCAGCCTTTTTCCTTCACAAAGGTCCCAGTCTCTAAGCCAAGCCTGAAGGTTAAGTATGAATAGTCACCATTCAGATATTACTCAGTGATATTACTGAGTGAATACCACTCAAAGTGAATAATTACCACTCATCTTTGTTCCTCTTCACACAGCAAAAGTCATCATTGGGGAATCCCTCACTTGTACTGATGGAACAAGGTTGTTTCATTTCTCCTTTTGTGTCTTCACACTTCCTAATATTTCTTCAGCTAAGCTCAATTTAGTTGGGCTTGGTGAAAAAAAAATATTTTTCTACAGCATGGCGAAATCTTGGGCAAAGCTACACTTAAAAAGATGTTGAGGAGGCAGAGTCAAGATGGAGGTGCGGGAAGACGCAGAGTTAGGGTCTTCCCACAACTAGGGCACCTGCCGGCTGCTGGTGAGGGCTCTGACACCCAGGGAGTGGGAGGAACCCCAAAGTGAACACATAGGATGTAGGGGGACTGAGCGGGGAGGAGAAGTGGAGGCCAGACAGGATTGGTGCACCTAAGGCTGGGAAGATAAGGAGAGGCAGGCAGGAGGGGCCATCCCAGGTCGGAGGAGAGGAGAGGAAAGAAGGGTGTTTGCCCCACCCACTCGAGCCCACGAAGCCTGCTGGGCTCCCAAGTGAGGTCCCCTGCCCTCTGAGACCGGGGGTGGGGGGCACGCCTGGGCCCCTTCTGTTCCTTGAGCCTAAGCCCCACCCCCACAGCCCCTAGGGCCTTTTCCATCCCTGTGGGTCCTGAGCATTGGCCCCACCCACCACCCAAACCTCACCCTTGCTTGGCCCTGCCCTCCACAGCCAAGGCCTCCCCCCACCAACCCTTTTATTTTGCTGCCCCAGGTGGCATGCGGGATCTTGGTTCATGAGCCTGGGGTTGGGCGGAAGCTCCTGTGGTGGGAGCTCCAAGTCCAAGCACTGGACTAACAGTGAACCTCAGACCACAGGGAATATTCATCGGAGTGAGGTCTCGCTGAGTTCCTCATCTCAGCACCAAGACCCAGCTCTACGAAACAGCCTACAAACTCCAGTGTTGGAAGCCTCAGGCCAAACAACCAGTAAGACAGGAACACAATCCCACTCATAAAAAAAAAAAAAATGAGACAGCAAAAAAATATATCACAGATGAAGGAGCAAGGTAAAAACCTACAAGACCAAATAAATGAAGAAGAAATAGACAATATACATGAAAAAGAATTCAGAGAAATGATAGTAAAAATGATCCAGAATCTCAGAAATAGAATGGAGGCATGGATTGAGAAAATACAAGAAGTGTTTAACAAAGATCTAGAAGAACTAAAGAACAAACAGAGAAGAACAACAGAATAACTGAGATGAAAAATACACTAGAAGGAATCAATAACAAAATAACTGAGGCCGAAGAATGAATAAATGAGCTGGAAGACAAAATGGTGGAAATAACTGCTCAGGAGCAGAATAAAGAAAAAAGAATGAGAAGAATTGAAGACAATCTCAGAGACCTCTGGGACAACACTAAATGCACCAACATTTGAATTATAGGGGTCGCAGAAAAAGAAGAGAAAAAGAAAGGGTCTGAGAAAATATTTGAAGAGATTATAGTTGAAAATTTCCCTAACACGGGAAAGGAAACAGTCACCCAAGTCCAGGAAGCACAGAGACTCCCATACAGGGTGAACCTTAGGAAAAACACTCCAAGACACATATAAATCAAACTAACAAAAATTAAAGTCAAAGAAAAAATATTAAAAGCAGCAAAGGAAAAACAAAAAATATAAATCAATCAATGTGATACACCACATTAACAAATTAAGGAATAAAAACCATATGATCATTTCAATAGATGCAGAAAAACCTTTTGACAAAATTCAACACCCATTTATGATAAAAACTCTCCAGAAAATGGGCATAGAGAGAACATACCTCAACATAATAAAGGCCATATTTGACAAACCCACAGCCAACATCGTTCTCAATGGTGAAAAACTGAAAGTATTTCCGCTAAGATCAGGAACAAGACAAGGATGTCCACTCTCGTCACTCTAATTCAACATAGTTTTGGAAGTTTTAGCCACAGCAATCAGAGAAGAAAAAGAAATAAAAGGAATCCAAATCAGAAAAGAAGTAAAACTGTCACTGTTTGCCAATGACATGATACTATACATAGAAAATCCTAAAGATGCCACCAGAAAACTACTAGAACTAATCAATGAATTTGGTAAGGTTGCAGGATACAAAATTCACAGAAGTCTCTGACATTCCTATACACCAACAATGAAAACTCAGAAAGAGAAATTAAGGAAACACTCCCATTTACCACTGCAACAAAAAGAATAAAATACCTAGGGATAAACCTGCCTATGGAGGTGAAAGATTTTTACTCAGAAAACTATAAAACACTGAAGAAAGAAATCAAAGATGACATAAACAGATGGAGAAATATACCATGTTCTTGGATTGGAAGAATCAATATTGTGAAAATAAGTATACTACCCAAAGCAATCTACAGATTCATTCCCTATCAAACTACCAATGGCATTCTTCACAGAATTAGAACAAAAAATTTTACAATTCGTATGGAAACACAAAAGATCCCGAATAACCAAAGCAATCTTGAGAAAGAAAAATGGAGCTGGGGGAATCAGCCTCCCTGACTTCAAACTATGCCACAAAGCTACAGTAATCAAGACAGTATGGTACTGGCACAAAAACAGAAATATAGAACACTGGTACAGGATAGAATGCCCAGAGATAAACCCACGTACATATGGGCACCTAATTTATGACAAAGGAGGCAAGAACATACAATGTAGAAAAGACAGCCTCTTCAATAAGTGGTGCTGGGAAAACTAGACAACTACATGTAAAAGAATGAAATTAGAACACCACCTGATACCATACACAAAAATAAACTCCAGATGGATTAAAGACTTAAATGTAAGACCAGACACTATAAAACTCTTAGAGGAAAACACTCTTTGACATAAACCACAGCAAGAGCTTTTTTGATCCACCTCCTAGAGTAATGGAAATAAAAACAAAAATAAACAAATGGGACTTAATTAAACTTCAAAGCTTTTGCACAAAAAGGAAACCATAAACAAGACAAAAAGACAACCCTCAGAATGGGAAAAAATATTTGCAAATGAAGCAACAAAGGATTAATCTCCAAAATATACAAACAGCATGTGGAGCTCAATATAAAAAAAACAAGCAATCCAGTTAAAAAATGGGTGGAAGACCTAAATAGACATTTCACCAAGGAAGACATACAGAAGGCCAAGAGGCACATGAAAAGATGCTCAATATCACTAATTATTAGAGAAATGCAAATCAAAACTACAATGAGGTATCACCACACACCGGTCAGAATGGCCATTATCATTCTATCATTATCAAAAAATCTAGGAACAATAAATGCTGGAAAGGGTGTGGTGAAAAGGGAACCCTCTTGCACTGTTGGTGGGAATGTAAATTGATACAACCACTATGGAAAACGGTATGGAGTTTCCTTAAAAAACTAAAAATGGAACAACCATATAACCCAGCAATCCCACTACTGGGAATATACCCTGAGGAAACCATAATTCAAAAAGAGACATGCACCACAATGTTCATTGCAGCTCTATTTACAATAGCCTGGACATGGAACCAACTTAAATGTCCACTGACAGATGAATGGATAAAGAAGATGTGGCACATATCTACAATGGAATATTACTCAGCCATAAAAAGAAATGGAATTGAGTTATTTGTAGTGAGGTGGATGGACCTAGAGTCTGTCATACAGAGTGAAGTAAGTCAGAAAGAAAAACAAATACCATATGGTAACACATATATATGGAATCTAAAAAAAAAAAAAAGTACTGATGAACCTAGTTGCAGGGCTGGAATAAAGAGGTAGACATAGAAAATGGACTTGAGGACATGGGGTGGGAGGGCAAAGCTGGGCTGAAGTCAGAGTAGCATTGACATATATACACTACCGGATGTAAAATAGTTGGCTGGTGGGAAGCAGAAGCATAGCACAGGGAGATCGGCTCGGTGCTTTGCGATGACCTAGAGAGGATGGGAGGGAGGCTCAAGAGGGAAGGGATATGAGGACATAGGTATGCATATGGCTGATTCACTTTGTAGTGCAACAGAAACTAACACAGTATTGTGAGGCAATTATACTCCAATAAAGATCTACTAAAAAAAAAAGATGTTGATAGATCAATAGATGATAGATAGACGTGTGTGTGTCCGTGTGTGTGTGTGTGTGTGTGTGTGTGTGTGTGTGTGTATCTCCTTATTCTTCAGTTCCGGTTGGTGGAGTTAACAAAAATTTCACTTCTGAAGTCCTTTTTTGCTCACATCTATAATATAACCAGAAACTCTGGGCATAGAAGAAAGAATATTAATTTTGAAATCAGCACTACACGGTCTCACCAGCTCTACGATCTTATACACATTGTTATTATTTCCTCATCTCTAAAATAGGAACAATACATATGTGATAGGGATGTTCTGTGGACTAAAGAGATCACTATGAAAAGTGCCTATGATAGGACTTCCCTGGTGGTGCAGTGGTTAAGAATCTGCCTGCCAATGAAGGGGACACTGGTTTGAGCCCTGGTTCGGGAAGATCCCACATGCCATGGAGCAATTAAGCCCGTGCGCCACAACTACTGAGCCTGGGCTCTAGAGCCCACGAGCCAGAACTACTGAAGCCCGTGCACCCTAGAGCCTGTGCTCCGCCATCGCAATGAGAAGCCCGCGCACGGCAAAGAAGAATAGCCCCCGCTCGCAGCAACTAGAGAAAGCCCACGGGCAGCAACGAAGACCCAACGCAGGCAAAAATAAATAAAGAAAGAAAGAAATTAAGAAAAAAAAAAAAGGTCTTCATAATGGAGTTGACACTATGTAGGAGATTGTGTAGGATTTGCTGATGGGGGAAAGAGCATATTTCAGGCAGAGAGAACAGCACGGGCCAAGGTCCAGTGGCAATAAACAGTATGGGAGAATCCGGGAAGGCCTCTCTTCAGCTCCGAGTTGAGCACAGGGTTCAAGGAAGGGTGGATGATGGATACAACCTTATAGAGATGACAAGGGCTAGAGAGAGGCCTTGCAAAGGAGTTCAATCCTTAAAGGTAATAAGCAACATGACCAGATTTCTTTTCTAAAGGATCTCCCTGGCAGCAACAGTGTGGGGGATGGATTCCATGGAAATGGGACTGTGGCTAGAAGACTAGAAAGAGGGGAATTCCCCAGCAGTCCAGTGGTTAGGACTCGGCGTGGGTTGATCCCTGCTTGGGGAACTAAGATCCTACATGCCATGTGCTAAGGCAAAAAAAAAAAAAAAAAGACTAGGAAGAAGAGAGTTGTGACAGTCCAGCCGGGATGGTGGGGGCACTGAAAGGACAGAAGAAGAAGGCTCAGAAGGGCTCAATGGCTGAGCAGAGAAGCGGAGAGCAAGGGCGAGACCAGCAGGCAGGTCACCAGGGAAAGTAATGATACCTTAGCAATACTGATTCTGCTACTTATCCGCTGTAGAACAGAATGGTTCTGAGCCTCAGTTTTCTCATCTGTGAAATGGTGATGGGTATCTACTTCTTAGGATTATTATGAGGACTTACTTTTTTTTTTCGGCTGTGCAGCACAGCTTGCGGGATCTTAGTTCCGCGACCAGGGATCGAACCCGGGCCCAAGGCGGTGAAAGCATGGTGTCCTAACCACAGGACCGTCAGGGAATTCCCTATGAGGACTTAATTTTAAAGGCATTCTAAATGTCTGGCACATTAATGAGTTCTGTACGAATGCTTGTTACATAAACGGATAACTCACAGAGGGAAATGTTTGGAGGAAAAGATAGGATCTTTTCTGGGTATGCACTGAGTGCCAGGAGCCTATGGGACATTGCAATGAGGTCCCTGAAAAACAGATTTGGAACTCTGGAGCAAGGACTAGACAAGAGATAGATTTTATGAGTGGGAGTTGCCTCCAGAGGAATGGATGAAATTGCTTAGAAATACTGTGCAAATAAGGAGAAGAGGGCAAGGACGGTAACATGACAGACAACATCTCATGGAAGGCTGAGGCAGGGACTCCAGAGAAGCCGACCAAGAGGGGCTGTCTACAGAGGATGAGCGCTAGGAACTGGGGTATCAAAGAACCAGGGATGCTACAGAGGTAAAGGGAGATAATGGTCTCTGGGTCAGAAAAGTGAAGGCTCATGTTTCAAGAGCTGAAGCTGGAGGTAAGAAGGCAAGAAAGACCTAAACGTCGGAGGATGGGGGCAATTCCCTTGTGGTCCAGAGATTAGGACTCTGCGCTTTCACTGCCGAGGGCTTGGGTTCAATCCCTGGTAGGGGAACTAAGATCCCACAAGCCCCACAGCGCAGACAAGAAAAAGAAAAACAAAAGATGGGAGGGTGGGCACAAAAATACCTAGAACAGATTCAGGAGGATGTCATTGGTAATATGCTCACCAGGTGGCGCCAAAGACCCTACGTGGCGATTAACACGGGCCTTAGCACTCCTGCTTCTTAGGCGAGCCTCGCGGCGGCTGCATTCAAACCTGACAGTCAGCCAGGTGGCATTCCTTTAGTCAAGGAACCATCAAACTTCCACTACTGGAAAGCTCTGAGGGATACACACACACACACACACACACACACACACACACACACACACCCCTCTGCTCTTCCTTTGGTATGTGAAGATAAAATAAGAACTTTCAGAGAATAGTCCCATCCATTTTATTTCCTACATAGTTTTCAAATCTACCCACGTCTTTTCATTATGGAACTTTTCATAGTTCCATTCCAAACCACTATGCTCAGTTGCTGGGACCCACCACCGCCGATGCTTTCTAAAGTGTCACTCTGCATTCATTCTCAATGCCCCGCTAACCCAGTGTGACTCTTCCCACTGCAATTTCTTCCAAGTAGGTATGTCTCCTAGCTTCCCACCAGACCACAGTACTGGAATTCTTAGTGTAGCAGTTTCTGGAGCCAGATTGCTGGGTTCAAATCCCAGTTCCAGCACTCACTGGCTGTGTTGCGATTTGGGGCAAATTCCTTCACTCTCTGCCTCAGGTCTTCATCTGTTACATGGAGATAATTACCTTAGGGACTTTCCTGGTGGCGCAGTGGTTAAGAATCCGCTTGCCAATGCAGGGGACACGGGTTTGATCCCTGGTCCGGGAAGATGCCATATGCGGTGAAGCAACTAAGCCCGCCCACCTAGAGCTGGTGCTCCGTACAAGAGAAGCCACCGCAATGAGAAGCCGGCCCACCGCAACAAAGAGTAGCCCCCGCTCACCGCAACTAGAGAAAGCCTGTGCGCAGCAACGAAGACCCAATGCAGCCAAAAATAAATAAATAAATAATTAAAAGAAAAAAGACTTACTTCAAAGGACCATAATGAGGACCAGTGTTTTTAGTACACTGCTTGGTACACAGTAAGTGCTCAATAGATGAGAGCTACTATTAAAAGTCTTCAGGATGAAAATTCAAATTCTTACTGTGGCCTAAGTGACCTCCTTGATCTAGCTTTTCCCAACTTTCTGGCTTTATCTGGAAGCACGCATCCTTTTCTGCTGTCTCAGCACCACCTGCTCTCAGACAGTTAGCATCACTGTTTTTTTTTCTTTTTTTTTCATTTTCAGTCAAATTTTATTTAAAAAAAAAAAAAAAGCAGCAGATAAACATTACAATTCAAGAACCTAATCTAAATATGCACTTGACAATGAAGCACATCTGAGTATGGAGTGAAAAATGTTTTTTCCAAGAAACCATCAAACGTATCATCTCCAAATACCCAAATAATAAATCACTTCTGCAGGCCGTCTATTGAGTGGAATCATAAACAAAGAACAGAAGATTTATTGCTGTGAAAACAAATCTGTAGTACAGTAGTATGAATCTTGGGTATTAAACATAATCAGTTGAATCAAGTTAGGAAGTTGAAAATCTAATAAGAAATTTGTGTGTGAGAGAAAGTCTATAAGCCAGCTGACCCAAGAGCAACTGAGATATCAAACTTGTTCAGTGAAACCAGACATTATTTTAAATCTCCATTTTTTGAAGGCAATTAAAAATTACAATTCCAACAGCCCACAAACCAAATTTAAAAAGCAACTGTAGAAAGCAATTAAAACTACGTTCAAGGAGCCACTTTTTCAGCTCAATTTCAGCACCCCAAGGAAAAGAAAAGCATCCATGACTATCACAGATGAAACAGAATGAAATGTCATTGGAATCAGTTACTTTCCCCCACTGAGGTATAAAATCTATATAGAAATTTGATGCTATACTATAACAAATTGTACTTCTCATAGTTCTGTTTTAATTTCCTTTAAACCCTGTTTAATATCGTTTTTTAAATTGTTGTAAAAATGTTTTCACGATTCTGAATCTGGTTCCAGTTCTTTTTCATTTATTTTTATGTCAATATTTAATATACCGGCTACCAGTTCTAATCAGAAAAAAAAATCTTGGACATCTCTTCATTATAACAGCACATTCAGCAGAAATGACTGATGTGCAAGCAAACCATAAAAGGTGCAGCTCTCTGGAAAGCACATTTCGTAGATTGTTTCAGTCTGAATATGCTTTACAATGATTCTTGATGAAAGACTCTTAATCTTGTAAACATCAGTCTCGCTACTACGTAGTTTCATGTCCTTGGACAGGACAGCTGGTTCACAGCTAGTGAAAGAGAGAGCAGTTTAAGTTTTAATGGCTGATAAACCTTACATCCTGCAGGAGGAAAGCACTTTTCCTTTTTTGCTACTTAAGAATGTGGCAGAAATGTATGCTGAGGTAGCCCAGTCAATCCTTATTTTTTTCTTTTTTTGTAAATTTGGTCTCAGAATATTTCTGGAAGGGTTACATTTCAAAGAAGCCACTGCTGGGACCGGCTTCCATTGCAGTCTCTAATGCTGGGCACCTGGCTGTCCTCTTCTGTGGCTTTATCCAGACACTGATTACTGTCCACATGCTGCAGGGTTAGTTTCGCCGGATCATACTCCCAAAGTTGGTTGCCTTTTAGGTGGTGGCATGTGAGCGTTGTGACTGGGCCATTAAGTTTGGAGACATCCAAGCAAAGGTCATCTGTTCTAATTTCTTTGTTGGCAGTGTAAGAGAAAACCTGATTACCTCCCATACCGTGACAGCTAAAAATTCCAACTTTTTCATTCTCTTTTCTAGCCATGTTATCGAGACACTGATTTGTTTCCACATTTCGTATCTCTCCCAGAGAGAAATAGTGACGTGGAATCTGAGAATCGGGATAAATATTCTCTAGGTACCAAGAGAAAGGTCTGCATTGGAGTTTGTGTCTTAGACCAAGTCTTGATGATATATCTCCATAATCTACCTTTGTAACACCTGGAGAAATTATATAGAAGAAATTCTTGAATTCATCCATCCACGCTTCTGCAAGTCGTCTGTTATTTTTATTGATAATCTGCCCTGTGCCTCCTGGAAACGTGTAGGGTGTAGCTTTCCGAAACACATGTCCAACATGTGAGCAAGTAACAATCTCCGAAGTTCCTCCACACTGCCAAATCCTAAAGGAAATTTCTAGGTTTTCTCCTCCCCAAATATCCATTCCAGCGTCATATGTTCCAATTTCCTGAAAGTAATCTCTGTCTATTGAAAAAAGGCCTCCCGCCATCGTAGGTGTTCTCACAGGAAGAGTTCAATCACCTTTCCTTCTGTCCACTTCTCTTTGGGGAACAGGATACCAGCGAAAGTTGAGCTTCCAGTTGAATCCACCATAGGTCCTGCCATGTACTCAAAAGTATCATCACTGATCACATCAATGATAGGACAGACCACTGTCTTCCTGTCATGTTTGATCCTGGCTAAGAGAGGCTCCAGCCACCCCACTGTACATTCATAGTGAGCATCTAAAAAGGTGATCACTTGGCCTTTAGACACTGCAGCTCCTTTTAACCTAGCTCTGATCAATCCAGAACGTTGCTCCATTCGAATTACGTGAACTGGTACTTTTAATTTTTTCACATAACTCTCTAGAGGTCTTTTCAAAAAGTCTCTTTCGGGCTTCCTTGGTGGTGCAGTGGTTGAGAGTCCGCCTGCCGATGCAGGGGACACGGGTTCGTGCCCCAGTTCGGGAAGATCCCACATGCCGCGGAGCGGCTGGGCCCGTGAGCCATGGCCGCTGAGCCTGCACGTCCGGAGCCTGTGCTCCACAACGGGAGAGGCCACAACAGTGAGAGGCCCGCGTACCGCAAAACAAAACAAAACAAAACAAAACAAAAAGTCTCTTTCACTGGCATCATCTACAAGAACAATTTCTTCTAGCATGTGTCTTGGTGAGCGATTAATGACACTATGGACAGTTCGCAGAAGTGTGTTCCAAGCCTCATTATGGAAAACAATCACCACACTTGTGGTAGGAAGATTATCTGCATACACCTTTGTTTTACACCCTTCTAACCTAACATCTGGTAAAGATCTGTTGAGTGCAATCATCTCACCTGGCATTAAATTGAACTGATTGATTTTAAACATCTCTTTCATCTTTTCTTTAGCGCGGGCGCTACTCTCGGGCCGCCATCCGCCGCGCCTTTCTTTTTTTTGAGTCATGCTGCACGGCTTGCAGGATCTCAGTTCCCTGACCAGTTATTGAACCAGGCCACGGCAGTGGAAGGCCGGAATCCTAACCACTAGACCACCAGGGAACGATCACTTTCTTCTGCTGGCAGTGCTCACTCCTGCCCTCCCTGACACAAACACTACTCATCCTTCCCAGATATAACTGAACAGTTCTCAGAAATCTCTCAGAGCAGAACCCTCCTAAATTCTTTACAGATCTTTGCATATTGCACTGCTAAAACTTATAATTTTTATTAAAAACTGTGATCTGTTGTCTAATGTCACCCCTTTTCCTGCTCCCAGAATGTAAACTATGGGGACAGCAAGACCTGCTAGTGGGATTCTGCAGAGTTTGAACTAGGGTGACGATCCAGGAAAGGGGAAAGAAGCAAAGACGGAGATCATGGAATCATCATATATCAGTTCCATCTACCATTCCCAGTCCCCTTCATGGCTCTCTGGGAGTCCTTTTCTCATTGATCAGGGAGTCCTCCCCTGTGTTATTCTTGGCAAGCCTCAGAGAGTAACTCCAACCAGCTTTGGTTCTTATCCTGGGAGCCCCTCAGGGAAGCAGGGCTTTTCAGTCAGGATAGTGCTGAGAGAATCCAAGAGCAAGGCTGGCAGGGCTTGGACTGGGGTGCACACATTTGGGTGCAATTAGAAAGAATCATCTGGAAGACTGTCATGCCTTCATCTTAGAGCAAATCAGCCCAGTAACTGCACCACGAGCTAACTGCACTGATAAAGCAAGATTCAAAGACAAGGCAAGGGCCTTGTCTTTATCTTCACTGCCACACCTCCTGACTGAGCAGTTTGACGTCTAGATCAATGGTGTTTATTGAAAAATAAAACAATCAAAGGAACTCTGAACAAATGATTACTATGGAAACATTAAAGGGGAGCAAATGGCAAGAGGTAGCAAAAAAAAAAAAAAAAAAGAGGCAGTGGAACCCATACTTACAAGAACTGGAAAGAGCATGGGAGGTAATACTGCCCACGGTAGGATTCCATAATTGTTCCTTCTGGTTGTGCTGGGGACTGTGCTTGTTACTTTGGAAGACAATAATTCCAACCAAAATGGGGATCAGACTCCTGAAACTATTACAATGCCTCAAGGAGAGGATGGGATAGAGCTAAGGTTTTGACCAGTAAATTCGACTAAGGGAAAAAGTAAATCAAAGGGCTAAATGGCAACCTCAAGGGTCAGGAACCAGGGAAAGGACTCTTCACCAACAGACTTACCATCAGGAAATCCATGAACGTTTGTAAGCTGTCTAGTGAGGTGGTAAAGAGGGAGGTGTAAACCAGGTCCAGAGCCACTCTTGCCCAGTCTCAGCCTGCTCTGCGGTCAAGGGAATAAGCCAGGCCACCTACTTTTACAGCACTTAGACTGTTCTGGGTTCAGTCTATAGGGAATATTAAATTGCCTCCACAGGTACAATGTCAGAAACTCACCTTTTGAGAGTTGAAGTCTTTATTTTCCCAAACCACAATTTTGAAATACTTAAATGACGTGAACAGAAGGGGATGCAGCCACAGTCTTCCAAGATTGTATGCCTGGTCTCCTCCCCAAACTAATCTCACACCTTAAGTGCCCATTTAAATGAGATATAGTGTTAGATTGACACACATCTATTTGAAATCAACATTTATCCCTTTGGACTTTTAATAAATCCTATCCCACACCCACAACTCTTAAGTACTACTGAACTTTCCAAATCCTTTCCCATCACTTTTCTCTAGATGAACAGAGCTCAAAGGGAGTTGAAGAGTTCACTCACTGAGATCTACAATTAAGTGGGCTGAAAAGCCCAATCAGGGGCTCCTCCCCTTTAAAAAACTAAGGGCCTTGCAAAATGGTAACAAGTGATTCCCAGCCCTGCTTGGGTATTACCATCTCTTTGAGCTTTTGCGTTGCCTGGGCCTCAACTTAAGAATTCAGGGGGAAAAAAAAAAAAAAAAAAAAAGAATTCAGGGAATTCCCTGGTAGTCCAGTGGTTAGGACTCTGCACTTCCACTGCAGGTCTGGGTTCAAGCCCTGGTTGGGAAACTAAGATCACACAAGTCGCGGGGTATGGCCAAAAAAGGATTCAGACAGAAACCCGTTACAAGCTTTTAGCAGCTCTGGAGTCCAAGTATGCAACAAGGGTTGAGTCACTGCTAGAGCCCAATTTATTGCTACCTCCAAAATCATCATTACCATCTCCACTATATTCCACTTTCCACCTGTTTCCAGCAACATTACAGCAGAATAAACCATTAGGTTTACATTCCCAGCCTTTCCATTTAAAAATTCAGGTTTTCTACTACAGCACATTATTTTAGACCGTCCCCTTTTGTAGGGTGTAAAGCCCCCCAAATTCCAGAAACCAGACATCTCATACTTCTCAACTATAGAGCCCTTCTATCTATACAGCACGAGAAGGGGTTGGACTTGTGGAAATTTTTTTTTTTTTTTTGCGGTACGTGGGCCTCTCACTGTTGTGGCCTCTCCCGTTGCTGAGCACAGGCTCCGGACGCGCAGGCTCAGCGGCCATGGCTCACGGGCCCAGCCGCTCCGCGGCCATGTGGGATCTTCCCGGACTGGGGCACGAACCTGTGTCCCCTGCATCGGCAGACGGACCCTCAACCACTGCACCACCAGGGAAGCCCTGGAAATGAGTTCTTGTGATTTCATTTTGGTAAGGATCACTGGAATTCTCTGAACTGGCATTGTATTAACCAACTTTGCAAAGCTATGTACATGTGCAACTTGAGGCCAAAGCAGCAAATTATAAAAGTAGACACAACTGCCTTTTTAAGGCAGATGCCCAATGCAAGAAGTACCTATTGTTGGCTACCTCCCATCCCTTTCACATCTTGCTAAGTGTCCAGGAAACAACCCACATGTCCGGCACGAGAGGAAAACTTGAGCCTATTCCAAATCTTGAGTTTGAAACTCTTGGTTAAGATATGAATGAGCCAGAGAATTTTGTTTTCTTCATCTAAAACCAGAGCAAATTGCAAACTTTAAAGTTATTTTGGGGGATTCACTTTACAAAGGGAAGACGCACTTCTATCACTACAGCAACAGCCTACTGGTTTACTTAAAACAGGATGGTCCTTTTTCCTCATCTCAGAGTACTTTCTTCAAAATCTCAATTGTATCACATTCATTTTGAAGCACTAGAAAAAGAAATGTCATTAAAGTAATAAACTCAAAACTTGAATAATATTTTCTTTATTTACAAGTTAGAATCAACAGACAAAAGACAATCCAGGGGACCAAATGGGGAGATGACTGAAACCCCCAGGGGCCCCAAATGGAGAAGGAAAAGGGAAAACAGAGTAGAAAAAAAAAGTCAACGTAAAAAAAAGAACACCTTCCTCCCTCCCCATGGAGGCTGAGGGGACCACGGCCCCACCCTGCCTCGGCCTTACCTAGCTTAAAATAAATTAGAACAAACAACCTCAAAACAGGGCCCTTACAAATGAACAGGGCAGCTACGGCCTCAGGTTACCCTTTATCAGGGCCTTTGCCCATTCCCACCCTTTACCCCTGCCCCACCACAGTCATTTTGAATAGGGGCTCTATGCCTAAGAGGTCACTCTCCATGGGGCTGGGAACGCAGTTGTATTTTGTCCATTTATGTCCCTCCTTCAGTAATTGTCCCTGCATTCCTCCCCCCTGCAGAGCCAGCTCTCCTACAGTGGGGGGAGGGGGTGAGATGAGGAAGTGTCACAGCAAAGGGAGAGTAGGGGTGGGGCAGGGTGGTCTAGGGGTCCGGTCCTGCGGAGCCTCCTGCCCCATCTGGCCTGGCCCCTTAGCCTGAGTCTGAATCACTGGTGTCTGAAGAAGATGATGATGAAGAAGAGGAGCTGGAATCTGAGCTGGAGCTGGAAGCACTGAGGCGGGACACTGCTACCTGCTGTGCCGATGACGTCTCTGTTTTTTCACTTGCTGCAGAACAAAGTTGAAGTTTAAAGATTATTTCAGTCTGATTTCCATTTTTCAAGAGTCAAGAGGGCAGGATGTAGTGAATTCACAGTGGCTTACTGAACACTCACCTTTCTTGGGGGGCTTTTTGGTAGAATTGAGCTGCCCACTAACATCTTGTAACCGCTTTTCTAGTTCCCGCTTCTTCTCCAAAGCCAGTTCCTCCTTTGTCTTTCCCACAGGTTTCTTAATAGCTAGAAAAAGAAATATACCAGGATTAAGATAGCCAGAAGCACCCTAGTTTCTCTGTCCCCTATTGTTGCCAAATTCCTTTCTTGAACATTGGGAAGCAACTAATCCAACCCTTATCATCCCAGGAGCTGATGATCTCAAGTCCATCAAGCGTATGCCTAACTATCCTTCTCTCACTGTCCTCAGAACTTCGCGAGGATTTGCTGAGTTAACTGAGTTAACTCTGCCCCTCTAGATGCAACAAATCCTCCTCAGAACTTCACGAGGATTTGCTGAGTTAACTGGTGGGCCTCATTTCATACTCACTATAGGGCTTCCGAGGTTTCTTTCGTAGGCAGGAAAGGACATAGCGTTCAAGCTCTCTAAGTGTGGATGGCTTGAGCGTTTCAAAATCAATCTCAATTTCTTCTGGGTTTGAGTCACGTAAAGAGGGCTCCCTGGCTTGAATTATGTGTACAACTCGACCCAGTTTCTCCCCGGGCAACTTGTTGATGTCCAGGCTCAACTGCCGCTTCTCGTCGTAACTCATGGGCCTGCTTTCTTCCTCTTCCTCTGAATCATAGCCTGCAGGCAGGGCAGGTAGGGCTGTCTTTGTGGACTTTTTGGGGAGTCTACGGGCAAAAGAAAATTGTCAATTGTGGGACATTCTCACTATTCAACCTGGATTTCATGCCTGAAAAACTGTTTTCCATTAAGGCAAATGAGTGGGCTACTAGACACTGTATCAGGGGAGCAGAACTTCTATACATGCCAAACACTTTTATTAATCTCAGACTTTGAGAACTAAATATAAGTACACTGGCACAGGTCCACTTTTTTTTGCTCCCTAAAGCACTAACCCAGCCCCGACCACAGAAGAAAACACGAAAAACCACAGATTCACTGGTTTAGAGAAGGAGTAGGCAGACTACACTGTCAGAGTTAAGCAGCTTTGAGAGACTAGTCTTCAAAAGTCTACTTCATCACCTGGCCACTTGCAGAAAAAATTCGCTGGACCCTGATTTAGAGAAACCTTTGCAAGGAGTGGGAGAAATCATCCTCCCCGGAGAGATTACAGACATAACTGAGCTGTCTCTGCTTCCATGTTAGATAGTACTCACTTGGTGCTACTTCCTCCAGAAGGTCCAAAGCCAGGAGGGCCTAGGGTAGCAGCGCTGCCAGCCCCACTGCCACTCGCTTTCTTGGACTTCTTGGGCTGAGATGCGCGAGGTGCCC
The DNA here is from genome assembly GCF_003031525.2 of Neophocaena asiaeorientalis asiaeorientalis. Taxonomy (NCBI): domain Eukaryota; kingdom Metazoa; phylum Chordata; class Mammalia; order Artiodactyla; family Phocoenidae; genus Neophocaena; species Neophocaena asiaeorientalis. Next base: position 1,184,044 of record NW_020175393.1, on the reverse strand, counting down.
GAGGCCCTTTGTCATCTTCCTCAACCCCAGCTCGGCCTCGATGCTTCTCTGCCTTCCGTTTCTTCTTTTTCTCTTTTTTTTCTCTCTTTCGCTTGGGCTTGGATATCGGGCCTTGGGACAGGGCAGCCAGTTGTTCATGTACTGCTCGAAGCTAAAGAGGAAAAAGAATCATGTGAAATGGAAAAAATAAATAGGTAAAGCAATAAAGACTGAAACAAAATAAATTTAGGGCCAAGACAATGCACAAACCTCACCCAGTAAACTGAACAGTGACAAATTAAAATAATACCTGTTCCTGTAGTTCAGCCAAGCGATGAGCCCTTTCTTCCTCAGAGTCAGAGCTTTCACTCTCTTCTTCCTCCTCTTCGTCGTCCTCATCTTCTTCCTCCTCCTCCTCAGAAGAGCTCTCACTGCTACTTTCCTCGCTGGAGGACTCTGAAGATGATTTGGCCAAGCCAGGGGGCAAGGCAGTAGAGACTGGTAAAGGCCCTGGTTCCAGTGGTTCATCTGGCATCTTGGCATAACGGAACTCAAATACATCCTAGAAAGAGACAGCAGACTCAAAACCATGCTAGTGGATATGCCCTGATCATACCCAGCCATACGGCAGCTCCAATTTACAACTGTAGAGACTGGGAGAGCCCCATGTTGAGGTTGTGCACCACAGACAGCAAAATTTCTCTCCCCAGACCCATTTATTTTTCCAACTCCGACCTTGACACTCACCTGTAACTTTCGTGCCATGGCCACAACATCATGGTCTGGGGGATTGTACTTATAGCAGTTGGAGAACATAAGCCGCACGTCAGCAGCAAACTCCTGTGCATCCCGGTAATCACGATTCTCCATCTTCCGCTGCAGAAGGAGGCAGCATCAGAAGCTGCACAGGCAGGAAGACTCACCTTTCCCTGCCAGCTCCAGACACCGCAAGGCTAGCCCTCTCGAGAGTACGGGGGCGGGGCAGGGGTAGTCTTAAGGATCTATGCCCTGGGGCTCAAGTTTGAAGTCAAAGGAATTTGGGTGGGTTGAAGAAATATCTATGTCTAGGAAAAAAAATCATTTCTAAGTGAAAAGAGAAGGGTGGGTGGCCTCTGACTAACCAGCCATCCCTTAACTTTCCTATCCTAACCCAACATTCCCAAGAGGTAGGACCTAATTGTAGATGAGCAGCGATGCTCTGAACACAAAACCCACCACACTGTCTCAAACTCCAGAAAATATGGACTCCTAACAATTACCTGACCTTCTGCCCCGTTACTACTTTGTAAAAATAAAATGCCGAGACTGCTGTGTGCCCGGAAAAAGTGACTGTTTTATTGATCCCTAGGCTCCAATCACTGCCTGAGTATCCCATCTGCCCCATGCAGTGGGTACCTTGACAGTGCTGAGGTCCATGGGGTGCTTAATGATGTCATGGTAGTCATGCAGGCCAAGAGCAGAAGCGTCCACTGGTTTATAGAAAGGCCAGGCATAGGCAGCATGCTTCTTAGAGAGTAATTCCTTCAAAATGCCATTGCAGTGTTTTAACTGTTCCGACAGCTTTCCTTTTTTGGAGCTTTGGTGTTGTTGCTGAGAGTCAGGCAAGTCTTTGCGTGGGGGCTTGATAGGGCGGCCACTCTCTCTACGCATAGGGGGAAGCCGTGCTGCCTTAGGCTCAAGACCCCCGGGAGGGCTAGCTGGGGAGCCTGGAGCCAGGATAGCTGTAGGTGTAGGGGTGGTAGTATCTGCTTTCCGCTTTACCCCTTTTTTCTGCAGAGAAAAACAAGACAGGAGCCTTTTACCCTGGGTCCACTCCATTCAAGACCTTTCCCTCCTCATTGTCCCAAAGATATCCACAGATGTATACCTTGGCAAGGGGCTGGGCTGGGGGAGCTGCAGAGACAGCAAGGAGCGGGGGTCCAGCAGAGTGCAAGGACTTGAGAAGGGGCGAAGAGATGACCGATGGGTGGGGAATGTTGAGGACAGTGGTAGGTATCTCAGGTGGTGGAGTATACAGGGCTGTGTGAGACACAGAAGAGACAGCAGGCACCTGATGGGCACTGGTGATACTGCCCTGGAGTGCTGGGGTGGGGGGAAAGAAAAAAAGTTTAGTCTGATTATCTTTCCCATCTTTCGGTCTTCACTGGCAAAACTCCTTCTCTTCCTACCTGCCAATTTGGCCCCTTTCTTGTGGCTGTTCTTAGGGATAGTCACCACAAGCTCTTGTTCCTCTTGTGGCATTGATGCCACCTTCTGTAGAAAGATCTTTTCCAGCGTTTGTGCCATCAGGACAATATCATCAGTAGGCTACAGGAAACACAAAGAAAAAGTTCAAATGCCAGCAAAAGACAAGCAAAACCATTTTTCTCTGAGGAATTCCTAGCCCCAGGCATCACCACCACCCCCCTTACACAACTTCACCATCAAGTACTGAAAATCACCTGTATTGGGCCATTAAATTCCCTTTTCTCTTCCAACTCTGCCCCTCAAGATGCAACAAAGAAATAAAGTTCAGAAGAGAATGAGAGCTGATTAAAAAAAAAATAGTTCCTGCTCTACTCAGATCTCTGGAGATTTCTCTGAAAAACAAGGCCACTATCCACAAGAATAAAAAGTGTTCTATTTAAACATCTCTTAACTCTGGATCTCTGAAACCACATCACTGCTTTTAGTGGTACCTTTTGGAACTCAGACTTTCTAGGATCCTGACTATTGAGAACACCTACAGTAAAACACTTAAACCTTTCATTGATAAAGTAGTGATAAAAAATGCACTGTCTCTCCCCAACTACTAACAACACAAAAACACTCACCTTGTTGTAGATATAACAGTTGGTGAACATGGTATTAAAATCCTGCATACACTCTGAGGCAGCCCAGTAATAGTTGTTTTCAAGTCTCCTCTTAATAGTACCCATATCCATAGGCTGCTTTATAATTTTGTGATAATCCTAAAAAAAGAAATGGTAGGTCAGAGCTACAAAAAAATAAACGCCTGTTCTCCTAAGCAAACTACCGACCCCAACACACACGCACATACACACCCCCTATGCGTCAAGAACACAAAGTCTCCTGAACTGCGGCCCCAATTAAATCTACGGGATAGGAAAAAAATGGAACATGATTCTTATCACCCACAGGGAGGCCCCTACTGCCTTTCTCTAACCACCCACCTCCCACCCACTCTGGAAAAGCTTCCCATCCTGTGACATTACCTCTGGGGTTGGCTATCCATGGGCTGCATGAGGGAGAGGAAGAAGCTAAGAATTTTGGCCACCGTGGTCCTCTCCCAACCTGGGGTGGGAATCTGTAAAATGGAGCCAGGGCACAAAAGTTAAGGAAGGACACATGGAGGGCACAATGAGAGATGCTAAGATAGCAAGCGGTTGGATCAAACACAAAGGACCAAGAATCCAGAAATCTGGTGGCTATCTGCCCTACAGGGTAGAAATGGGAACTCCTAGGGGCCGCAGCAGCTACACTAGACAGCCCACCTCCACGCACACACATTCTTGTTCATTTCCATACCTCCCCACTCCAATCTCTCTACTCACCGGCAGACCCAGTTTGACAGCATCCACAGGCTGCCGGAAGGGCCATGCAAACTGATGTTTCCACAGAGCCTTCATCACCACCTTGTGCAGGTATTGCAACTGGTTGGTAACCCGTCCTGGCTTTTTGGGATTGGACACCTCCGGGGGTGGTGGGTTGGCAGGAGTTAGTTGCAAAGCCGGCACTGAAGCCATTGTGGGGCTCTCGAATCCCTCATACAACAGGGAGGGCTTTCGAATCCTTTTCCCAGGCGCTGCTGCCTCTGGGCCCAGCCCCAGTAACCCTGCATTCCCCTCCCCAGGGAGCCTGTGAAGACAAGGAACAAAACCATACGTGATAATCTTGTGGAACTTGAGACAGTACAATTTACACTAATTTACACTACGTACCCTCAATAAATCCAGGCTTGGAATCTAGTGAAAGGTGGTCAAGATTACGAAAATGAAACCAGTATCCAAACAATCCATGGAGTTTTTGTTCTTGTACTTCCTACCACCTCTTCTGTTCTTAGTCCTACATTCTGAATTCTCAAGTCTGATGGACTCTTTCATCTGTTTTTAAAATTTAAAGTGAAAAAGCCCAAGGTAACTTCTCACAAGGCACAGCCATTTGAGAATCACAGCCTTATTGGGATGGGACTTAAGCAAAATGGGTGGAGCCGAGAAACTCAAGCCCCAAGCTTCCTCCTCACTAGGGACTTGGTGGTTGCCATGGTGGTTGAGCCTGAGAGAAGCGGGTGAAAAGGAAACAAAATAGAAAAATTTCATAAAATGCTAATTAAACTGACACTTAAGAATCCACCTGTGCAAAAGGAATCAGCATCCTCCACAAGCTCTGGATAGTTAACTCCAAACAGACCAGACATCTAACGGAAAACCCTATCAACTCAAAAAAGAAAAAATCAGACAAGGGAGCATTTGTCACACTTCACCGCCTGGAATACCCCAAGCTACCAGCCTCCAGAAATTATTCACAAATTCGTCTCCTCCCTCTGAAGAACTCAAAAAATAGAGCTGTCCGAACAGTCAAGGTCAGCAAGTTCCCTCAGAAAAGTGATACAGACCTCCCCTGCAACCCCTAACAAAAACTGTGATGCCGTTAACAGTTCCCACTGCAGCATCAACTCTGAAGATCAAACGCCAATAATGCACCAAGTTTACATTCTCTCTGGTGCTCCTCGAGACCAGGTGCTTCCCAAGGCCCAAGACTAAAGACGTTATACCGAAATCTCATTGTTTACATCCGCAGAGCTGGACTAGAGGATCCTTAGCTCCACCCTCCTACCCTGAATGAAACTCCCAATTGTATCACAAAAACAAAAAAAAAACACAGCAAAAAACCCAATCCTCTGCAACAAGACACACAACTCTCAACACAAAACCGCACCAGTCAACGAAAGACTAGCAGAAACTTAATGACCTACCCCAGACATTAGGAAAGAGTGATCCTTCTACCCTACTCAGGAAATCTCCGTTTCCAGTCCTCGAGCTCTATCACCATGGCAACCCTGTAAAGCACAAGCTATGGCCACGAACCCACTCCCCCAAAAGGCCTGACAAACCGTCGCTAGACACCAAACCCACTACCCGCAGGACCTGCTCCCCAATCAGCGTCCTTCCCCATTACATTCTGCCGCCACCTCCCTCTGCCCGACTCGGGTAAGATCTAACCACAGAGAAAGAAACAACACATAAACTGACAACCTGTGCTCCCTCCATATTCAGGATCTGGGCCACTGCCTCAGTCCCAAACCGCCGCTCAACCCCCTGCGCGAGCCCGGCGAGCCAACAGTTGCGCCACGGAACAACAACGCGCCCCACTCGGTTCCGCACTCCCTCCGAATCCGACGCCCCACACCCGCGCGCTGCAACTCGCAAACGTCCCCTTCCCACACGCCGTTCGCGGGGACGTACTTGTTGTGGGGAGTCACGTTTTGCAGCATCTTGACCACGGGGAACCGGCGCTGCCCTCAGCCGCGGAAAGTCCGGGTGGCCTCGGTTCCCCTTACCTTCCAGTCCAGCATAACCCGGGAAGTGGTGGGGGGGGTCGGGGGCCGCTGCCCTCGGCCCTCCAGGCAACAACCCCCCCCGCCGGGCCGGCACGAAAGCAGTCTCCTCCGCTGTTTCCCGGAGAACTCCCGGCAGCTTGGCGCGCTCCGCAGGAGGCGGACAGCGATAAAATGGCGGCGGCCCCAGCTGAGGCGGGCGAGCGAAGGGGGACGGACTCTTCAAACCCCAGGACAGTCCCCGATCCCAGATACCGTCGTCAATATTGCCCGCTGTTGGTCTGCAAGGATCCCCTCTTCCTGCCAGGACCGTCCGGCGCGGACGAGGTCCCGTTTCGATCTCGGATGGAGGCGGATGAACACGAAAAGTGGTTTAGGGAGCCGCCGCCTCCATCTTTGAAATCCTCTTGAGGGCGGAGTAGAGGGGGTGGACAGACTCCGAGGACTGGGCGGGGCTCGAAAAAGGGGAGCTTCGGGGGCTTCTATGGGGTCTGTACTGTCCGCCGGGACCGGTCATAGGCCGAGACGAAGGCCATTTCCAAGCGGATGGACGTGGATTGTAATGGCGGCCCCGGACGACTCGAAGGCTCTGTATAGGTAGGCAGAATCCTCCAGCTCGTTCTAGAGGCTGCTCCACTCCAGCGCGAAATGGCGCCGCCGAGCCCCGCGCCAGCCCTTTATATATAGGCAGGAGGGCGGAGCTTCGCCGCTCATGCGCGCCACCGCGCTCGCGACTTCCCCCACCCCCTCCGCGCGCGCGCGCTCGCTCACGCGCGTGAAGAAGCGCAGTCGAAGGGGGAGGAACACCTCTCCGCGGGAGCGTTTTCTATTGGTCGGCGGATGCGATGACGTCATAAGCCTCATTTCCAACGCGTTAGTCACTAGGCAGAAGAATGCCGCATAGACCCACAGGGAAGCGGCAACCCACCACATCTCCGTGCCAATTGGCTGCGCTGTGGTTCGGCAACTCCAGGGAAAGAGTGAGGTTGGCAGGGGTGCAGCACCCTCTCCCCGCCTCCCCTTCCAACAAAGTCTTCCCAGGCGTCCAAGCCCAGTGCGACTGGTGACTGCCAAGCTCGGGCAGGTCGTGCCGTTTGTAGCTCCTCCATTGGCCAGACTGGCAGGACTGGAGGCGGCCGCGTGGGCGTAGTCAGCCTGGGCCCGCCGGGGTGTGGCCACAGGACGCCCGCGGCTTGTTGTTCTCGGCAGTGAGCAGGCCGCCGCAGTGAAGAATCTGAAATGAGGAAGGAGACGCCATCTTAGAAGCCGCGGCCTGACACTGGCAAACAGCTAAGGGCTCCCAAACGCAGCGAGGAAGGAACCGAACGTTCCCGTTCTCCGCAATCAAAAATACAGAATTGATAATTAAAATCCTCCCTTTCCTTCCCCAAGCCAAACAATCGAAAGACAAAGGCAAAACTCTCCCCAGAATCTACCATCTGTGAACTCTTAAAGGCTTTTCACCAACAAGGCAACCAAACAGAATACGTTCCAAACACTTGCACCCCAAGCACCTCTCCAATCCCTCCCACTCATACCTTCAGGTACCAATACAAATATCTGCCTGCTCGACAAAACCTCGGCAACCCTTAACTGGGAGCAAAATGTCCAAACGCACTCATAGACCCTTTAAAATGAAACCCACCTCCTCCCCAAACTTCATTCCGGTGTCTGGCTCAGAGCGGAAAAAACAAGTCCCGCGAGGGGCGAATCAGGGTGAACGCCCTCCCCCTCCTTCAACTTACATCTTTCCCACAATCTAGTACAGTAATCTGAATAGGGTTACAGACTAAGTGTGAATAGAGCCAAAGCACAAGGTCAAGATCTCTAAAGCCACCTCTGGGGCTCCCCCGCCCCCTTACCGGAGAGTGAAAGAATTTCCCCCACCTGGGCTTTAGTGGGGGGCCTTCCCCTCCTCCACGTCCCCTCTTCTGGCTACCAAAGAAGAAAACAGACTATGCATATCTGAATAAGGAAATTAATTAAATTAAGGAATATGAGAGCCCCCTCCCCCCGCAAACCCAGGGCTTCGTGAGGGCCTAGGTCCTTGAACTCCAACTAGGTCACCCTCCCTCCGTAGCGGCCCTGGAACCCTAACCTCGCTTACTGTGTCTAAAATGGCCATCAATTCTCGACCACCCGAGTCCGGCAAACCCTGTGGAGGAGGGGTAGTGCGCACCGGGAAAGCAGTCTCTCTCCTCCCCCCCACCCACCTCCGATCAGACCTCGGCCCCAAAAGTACAAGCGGGCCCGCCCGAGTGGCTGCAGCAAAGAGAGCAATGACACAGCAACTTTGCAAAGGCCTTCTCCCCTCCCCCATTCCCCTCCCCCTAATGGCCCAACCTCCCCAATCTGCCTTTCTCCACCCGGGGCCTTGCAAGTCTGCATACAGGCCTATCAAGGGGCCGGCCAGGGAAGAAAATTTAGGAGGTCGAGAGTATACAGGGCCTTATCAGAAAGGTAAAGGGCAGCCAGACAGTACTCTGGCTTATTTCCTTGCATTCCGGAAAATCACTGCTCTCCGCTCCCTCCCAGTTCTCCCTTCCCCTACATGAGTCACAGGGGAGGCTACTGCTACTCAGTAATTTGGAAAAGTAACTCTTCCCTCTTTTCCGTTCCCTCCCCCGCAATACACAAGGAAAGAACTGTTCAGGAATGGGGGAGGGGATGAAGGAGGCAAAAGACGCCACCCAGGAGAAACCCGAAACCTTGGGAGCTGTGAAATCGTTCCAGGTCCTGAGACTCACTCTCTCCTGTCTCAGGCCACGATTTCCAACCCTTCCCAAGACGCCGGTTGGGCCGGTTTCTGCTCCCAAGAGGACCTCAAGCTTCCAGCCTGCAAGCCCTCCCCAGCCTGGGGTAGACACATGCTCAGCTAAGACCCCCGCCGCGGCAAAGAAGGTTTTTGTTCGGAAGGCTCCGCAGGTCATGTCCACGTGAATGCACACAAATTCGATAAGCGACTCGAAGTGTAACCTCCACCGTGCCATGTGGCGACTGCCAGCTTCCTACCGCTGATACAAAGGAAGCACAGAAATGCTCCTTAGTCTCTGCGGAGAAAGGGAGTGGGCGCCTGGTAACAATCTCAGTTTACAACCCGGGTTGCCAACTCTCAGCATTCCCATCTACGAGTAAGAACTACAGTCACCACTCCCACTCCTCAGCCCACTAGGTCACCCCACCCTCCAAACGCCAAAAGGATCCCTTCTCACCTGGCTCCAAGCTCCTGTACCCCCAGGGGACGAATGGAATGGGGGGGGAACACCGCCCCCACGCCCCTTTGCCCTCCAATTGGTATTGAGACAGAGGTTGGCCATTCCCCTCCCCCACCCGAGGGGCCCTCTCCTGCTCGCCCCCCTACACACTCCCATTGGCTGTAAACTGTTTGAAGGACAAATCCTCCCACCCTCAGGATTCTTCTCTGCACCCCAAGAATCTCCCTCCCGGACTCCCCACCATTGGTTAGGCACTTAAATGACTGACAACGCCCCCGCCCGCCAAAGGCCCCGTCTCACCTGGATCCTGGAACCTTCCAGGGGGGCTCCAATGTTCCCCTTGTCTTGGTGCGGGGGGAGGATGTAATCCGGGGTGTCACCCCCCCGGAAACTGAGGTTGCTTTGGGGGAGGGGGCGTAGCCCCCAGCCCCTCCCTTCCCGACTGAGCTGGGGGGTGGGGAGAGCATCGGGGCCGCGCGGCCACGTCAGCAACATCCAGATTGGCTGACTCGGGTCACGTGCCAGCCGCTCCCTCCCCCCGCTACGGGGGCGTTTTCCGTAGGTTCCTAGGGGTCGTTCAAGGGGCCAAGGGGGCCGCATGGCCCAGGCATTTCTCCACAGACCCAGAGCACTCTAATGCCGCTGCTTCTGCATATCCCCGGCTTCCCATCCTGCTATCGTCGACCCTATCCCCCCCACTCGCCTCTCCGTACGGGTTCAGCATGGCTGCAGCAGCCCGGGAACGTGCACAGCGCAGGCGCATGGGTGCGACCAGCTTGGGGGAGGGGAAAGGAGAGCGGGAGGCCTGGGGAGAGCAGTGCGCAGGCGTGAGGGCGGGTTCTGTAACTCCCGCGGCGGGACTCGGAGCGCGCGCAGTGGGTGGGGCGGAAGCGGGCGCGGCGCACCGACCTCCAGCCTCAGCAGGCCTTACTCCACTGCGGGCGGCCTCGCGGGGCAGCCGGGGGAGCCCTGCCTCGGTTCCTTTTCCGCAGGTGGAGGGTGCGGCTTGGGACGCCCGAGCCGGAGTGCAGTGGGAACGCGCGCCGCCGTGCTGTTGTCAGTGGAGGAGAATGGGGCCTGGACCTGGAGTTGTGAGGGTTTGCAGGGTGGGGTCTCTTCCCGGCTGTAGTGTGGTTCCACGACGGGAGTGTTGTCACCGCCCTCGTTGTGCTTGCGGCGGGGAGAGGAGGTGCGGGCGGTTGGTATGGGCGTTTTGTACGGTCTCTTCGTCTTAGGCCGCGTTCTAACCTCTCATTTCCCCTGAGTCTACCTGGAGTTCCTTACTTTATTGAGACCTGCCGGAGCCTGGGCTCCTTTGCCTGCTGCAAAACTTGCCGGCCTTTTGATCACTTTTACTTCTTTACTGGGCTCGTCTCGACCATTTCAGTTAAAACACGTAGGCTTTTTCTAAGGCTTTACCCTCTGCTCATGTTGAATAAAACCCATAAAAGTCTAATCTAGGGATGGTTGCCTCCTAAAGGCGACCTTTTACTTGTTCGTGGGCAGTAATCCCTCCCTTGACCCTCAGTGTGGTTCAAATATTCACTCTAGTTCATAACTCCCCCCCCACCCCACCCGCAGAACGGAACGGAAAGGCCAGCTTGCGCGAGAGTTCTTGGCTTTCCATCTCCCACCTGTAAACTGGGCCGTGTCTGTGTTCCTTTACCACCATTGTACTCGAAGTCTTCTCTTCGGATTAAAGAAATGTATTTTCCTTTTGACCTGGTCAATCTTATCTGTTACTCTGAAGCTCTCCTCCATTTTCTACCAATTAGTATTTTTAACTAATCCCTTAATACGGGTTTCCCAGCCTAAAAAGAAGATAAGAAAGACAACCTTATCAATATTGTATTCCCTTGTGGACTCGCTTATCTAACTCTCAGCTCCCCTGCAGTCAAGACCTGAAATTGTCATCTTAATTTTCCTCTCTCTGCCTCATTCCCCACTCTAGCTCATTTCTTCCACTACTGAAACTGTCCTGGCAAATGTCACCAGGAGCCTGCTAATTGGCAAAGTCAGGAAGCAGTTTTCAGTTCTCACCTTATTTGACCTCTCTGAAGTATTTGACATTTGATCACGCTTCCTTCCTGAAATTCTCTACACTCTTGATTTCTGTGACTACTTCTCACTTGTTTCTTTTCCTGCTAGTCCAACTGTTCCTCTGGTCTCCTTTGTGGACTCTTCTTCTTCGGCCCTGTTGATGTTTGCCAGGATTTTGCCTCAGTTTGCTTCTAGTTCTGTTCATCTTCTCTAAGTAATCTCAGTGGCTCAGAACCTCTCAGATCTGTATTTTTAGTTCAGAGGACTCTCCTGAGCGAAACTCACTACTGAATTTTACCACTTGGATAATCCTCAGACACTTCAACATTTTCAAAATTGATACAATCTGTATGTACCCTAGACCTGCTCCGTCTGTATTATCCAGGTTGATGGCAGCTATTCAATCAAAAAGCCTGGAATCTGGGAGCCATTCTTGATTTCTTTTTCTCACAACATTATATCTCCTAGGCTTATCATTGTGCCTCTAATACAGCCATTGACTCACACTCTGTCCTAGTCCTATCACCTGAGCTGTATCAACAGCTTCCTAACTGATTTCCTTATTTCTAAAGCTGCACTGTTCACTATGGTAGCAACAAGTGGCTGTTTAAATTAACATTAAATACTGTTTTAAATTTAGTTCCTCAGATGCCCTAGCCTCATTTTAAGTTCTCATTAGCCATGTGTGGCTAGTGGCCATCATATTGGATAGCACAAATTATAGAACATTTCCATCATTGAAGGAAGTTCTCTCGAACAGTGCTGCTCTAGATTTTTCTCTCTGCCTCTGCCACAATACTGCCAGGAATGAGCTTTCCAAAATACAACTCTAGCCATATGCTACTGTTTAAGCCCCGTATTAATTTCTCATTGCCTGTGTGATAAAGTCCAAATTCCTGTGCTTGCCAGAGAGGTCTGCCCAGCTCTCCAGTGTCATGTCTAGCCACTTCCTCTTGGGCCCTGTATTCCAGCCGTATTGAACTGTTCCCCAGATACATCATTTTGATTTACACTGTATTTTACACATACTGCTCTCACTACATGAAATACGCTTTTCTCCAGTCCATCTAAGCCCAAATACCATCATCTGAAAAGCCTATCCTTGCCTTCCAAATTGAGTTTGACTGCTCATCCCTTGGTGTTCCTTTCTCTTATGATTGCACCTTTCACAGTGAATGGCATATATGTGATGCCACATGTTTCTCTCCCTTACTAGACTTTGATCTTGAGAACAGGGCCATGTTGTTTTGTTTTTATTTTAAATGCCCCCAGCTCCTGGCTCAGGACCTGGCCAATATGAGGTGCTCACAAAGTGAGCAAATGTTGAAGGAAGTTGATGTTTCCATAAGTATGTGACTTAGGTAAGATTGTAATGTATGTGTTTGGAGCGGGGGCTCCATGTGTAGTATTGGGGAAATAATCATAGACAAAGTTATTGTTGTCAGATAAACATTTGAGACACTGGGATGGTGTGAGGAAAGACTGAACAGAGCAGGTCATTTTCACAGAGCACTGCAGTCCAATCTGGCCCGAGTAAAATATAAGCTACAAGAAGTAGAGCCGGAGGAGATTGGAAGTTACATTTATTTGAGGCAGTATGATGATTTCCGGTGCTGTTAAGTTTGGACCTAGTGGAGAGCCTCTGAAATTTTTTGAGCAATGGCTTGATTGGAATTATGTCATTAGATAGGAATCCTATCTTCATATCCCCAGTGGCTATCACTATACCTGTTAATAAACACCAAATAAAAATGCCACGTGTTGGAAGGAGGTGAGACTGGTGATAGCTAAAATTCATTGAGTTTTTGAAATGTCTCAGGCCCTATTATAAATGCTTTACATGTAGGAACTCTTCTAATGTTTAGAACCCTATAAAGTAGATACTATCGTTATCACTCCCATTTTTCAAATGAAGCGACTGAAGCAAGAGATATTAAATAATTTACTCACAGTTAAACGTGTTTAATAAGTGTACAGAGTTGGGATCTGAACCCAGGCAGTCTGACTCTGGGTGGTATGTTATTCTGGTTAGGCACAGCAGGTTTTTTTTTTTTTTTTTTTTTTTTTTAGGTACGCGGGCCTCTCACTGCTGTGGCCTCTCCCGTTGCGGAGCACAGGCTCCGGACGCGCAGGCTCAGCGGCCATGGCTTACGGGCCCAGCCGCTCCGTGGCATGTGGGATCTTCCTGGACCGGGGCACGAACCCGTGTCCCCTGCATCGGCAGGCGGACTCGCAACCACTGCGCCAGCAGGGAAGCCCCACAGCAGGTATTTTAAAATCAAAGATTGAAGTTCGAGGAAAAAAAAGATTAGTAGAGGTAGATTTGGAAGTCACCTTTGAGGTGTAGTTTGAATCAGTCATGCAGGTAAGTAGGTGAGATTTATAAGTGAGGAAGTATGGAACAATTTAGTTGTGGGTTAAAGATCACGCTCTGGGTTGCATCCTCACACAGCAAGAATAGGAAGAGAAACCAGTGTAAGAGCATCAAACAAGGAAAAGCAGAACAACATAATATGAGGAAGCCAGAACAAGAGAGGGCTGCAGTGAGGATTTCATGTTTATTGAATGAATGACTAATCAGGAGTTTTTAAGCTTGTTTGTGCCATGCACTTATTTGGCAGTTTGGTGGAGCCTTTGGACCTTGTCTGACAATAACACTTGTAAATGTGTAAATAAAATACACAGTTATCAAAATATTAAAAGAAATGTATGATGATCTAGTAATAATGTGTTCCCTTATTAATAGAATACTAATACAATAAATAAAATGATTTATTGCAGGTCTAAACTCATAGTTGTAGAGGTATTTTGAGATGGCTATGATATGAAAATATTCACTGATGGTGATTTCTATTGATGACATTACAGGTACTGCTAGTACCACAAAGACTTGTTTTCTACATTCATAAAATTAAGTTTCCGTTAATTAGATGTTCTTAAAAATAAAGGTGACTCTTTTTGTTCCATCCAAGTTCATGGACCCCTGAATTTTATGGCATGTGGACTGCAGGTTAAGAAACCCTGTTCTTTTTTTTCTTTTTTTTTCGCCATGCCATGCGGTTTGCGGGATCTTAGTTCCCTGTCCAGGGATTGAACCCGGGTCCCAGCAGTGAACGCGCGGAGCCCTAACCACTGGACTGCCAGGGAATTCCCAAAAACCCCTGTTCTGATTGAATGAAGAGACAAGATCCTGCAGAGGGTGTGAGAGAATGAAGAAAGGGGAAATCTCACTAGGTTGTTGGTGATCATTACTGATATTGGAGAGCAGTTTTGTAGTCTGGGGATAGAATTCAGAGTATGGGGAACGTGAAAAACCCAGGCCAAGTAATTCAGATTGAATCTCATAGAAAGGGGAAGGAAGAGCTACCTTTGTAGGAAGTTACTAGGCATCAGTGTGCACCATGGATTGGCTTTGGAGAGACTGGAGGTAGGTCAGGTAGGTATCACAGCACACGTTCACCCATGGAATGAAAAGGAATAAAGTCATAGCATTAGAATTAATCACACCTAGAGGAGAATGCAAACCTCGCTGTGGACCACGAGGTCCCACGTGGTCTTGCTTCTTCCTGCCTCTGGCCTCATCTGCTGTCTGTGCTCTCTTATTCACTAATAATATGCCAGCCACACAGGTCTTCACCTCCCTGAAGGAGCCCGCTCCTTGCCTGCCGCAGGGCCTTCCTCTTCTTCCCCCTCTGCCTGGCTAACTCCTACTCACCCTTCAGATCCCATCTCAATATCATTAGGTTCCCCGTTTCACTTAGTGTCTCTTATGGATCTCAGTTCTTTTTCTTAACAGTACCTTTTACAATTTGGTTTTGTAGATTCGTATGATTACTTGTTTAATGCCTCTTTTCATTAGATTATAAGTTTGGTCATGTAGGTGTCTGGTGCCCAGCATACTACCAGGTACATAGAGGGTAATCAGTAAATATTTGCTAAATAAATAAATGAATGAACCTCGTTGAGCCACAGATTTCTTGTTTATATAATGGCAGTAATAAATTCCAGCCTTGTAGTGTAGTTGACAGGATTGCTGTATTCAAATAATACAGCTAAAAGGGAACAATGAATATGGATGTGAAGAGATCACTGAGCTGGGAATGAGGGTAAAGGTGGGAGCTGGATGGGCAGTCTTACTCTCTGAATTAGGCTGTGGCAGGGAGGAGGAAGAAAATGGGAAGATGAGTGGGGTGCACAGGGAAGGCAGTGGGAGTGAAGATGTCTGTAGAGTGGCCCACAGACATGCCTGGTAAGATTTACTGTTGTTTTTTTTTTGGCTGTGTTGGGTCTTCATTGCTGCGCGCGGGCTTTCTCTAGTTGCAGTGAGCGGGGGCTACTCTTTGTTGCGGTGCGCGGGCTTCTCATTGCGGTGGTTTCTCTTATTGCAGAGCACGGGCTCTAGGCCCATAGGCTTCAGTAGTTGTGGCACGAGGTTTCAGTAGTTGTGGCTTGTGGGCTCTAGAGCACAGGCTCAGTAGTTGTGGCACATGGGCTTAGTTGTTCTGTGGCAGGCATGTGGGATCTTCCTGGACCGGGGCCCAAACCCGTGTCCCCTGCTTTGGCAGGCAAATTCCTAACCACTGCACCACCAGGGAACCCCAGATTTACTGTTGAAATATCCATGTTAGAAGGAATGACCTGTCATTCATCTAATGCTTGAAGGCTCTTCTAGGCCCAGCTTCAACACCTTCAGTAACCAACAGCACATTTATTCATCCAATGAGTAGTCACTTGCTGGTGGGCCTTCTTGGTAGATGCTGAAAATGGAAAAATACCAGGAAGAGATCCTTGAGACCTTGCAGTGGAAGTGAGGTGACCGAAGCAGACATAAACAGAAGAGCATAATACAATACAAATGATGGTAAGGACAGGCCGGTGCTGTGGAAGCATACTGAAGAAGTCACTCATCTCCACTCTGGGTTCCAAGGCTCCCTGAGGGAGGTGAGATTTCGTCTCAAATGATGTATAGAGATAGGTTAAGTGGATCCAGATCATTAAGGATCATACCAAGGAAAGCAGATTGTAGAGAGCCATTGAAGGCTTTCTTGAAAAAGTATGATGTGATCAAATGTGCCTAATAAAAAGATCTTTGCGGCAGCACTGGAAAATAAGAATAAGATTGGAGAAGGAGCAGTTCTAAGAAAATTGCAGTGACCCAGGAAAAAGACAAGCAAACCAATGAGGGCCTGAACTAGTGGGAATGGAGGACAGACTAAAGAGATATGGAAGAGGTAGAATTGATAGGACTTGGTGAACAGTTGCTTGAGAAGGTTTGAGGAAGATGAAGTTGTCAAGGTTGACTGCCGTATTTGTGACTCATCTGATTGGGTGGACGGTCAACTTACACACTGAGGTCTTGAATACGGGAGTGTAAACATGCTGGGAAGGGAAGGTGGTGAGTTTAGCTTTGTAAATTTTGAGATAGAGCTACATTCAGTGTAGTAATTCCTGAACTTAATTTGCCTAAAAATTCATTATTGAACATTCAACAGAGGTTTATGAGACATCATGTAAAATAGAAAACTCACTAAAATTTTAAATATGAAGGCACAGTTTGAAAACCATAAGACTGCTTTTCATTTAAAACTTACCCTTAGACATTTTTGAGATAGTAGGGGAAAAATGAACACAGATTGGGTTAAAGGAAGTTAAGCAATCATTTTAAATTTTGTTGCTTGTGGTGATAGGATGGTAGTTACATTAAGGAAGAAGTCATTGTAGATACCCGTAGAAATGTTTCCTGGTGAAATATAATGATAGAATTTGTTTAAATACTCCAGAAAAAAAAAGTGTGTGGAACAGGAGAATAGATGAAACAAAAATGGAAGACTTTTAGAATGATGAAAATTGTTGAAACTTAAACAAGAGTACATGGAGGCTTAATAGATTCTTTTGTGTATGTTTGAAATTTTCCATAGTAAAAAAAAAATTAAACTTAGTCATAGATCCAAAGGAAATCAGTTAGTGGAATACAAATATTATAATTATATAATTAATCAACACTGAGGTCATAAGTATATTTTGAATTTGTGGCAAGACTTGTGACAGACCAGAGGTCAAATAGATGACATATATCACTCGGGCAGTTAATTGGGAGATGCTTTCTGAGTGTTAGTGCACAGACTTAACCTCACGTTTATGCCTCAGATGATCTAATACAGTTGTCTGGGATGCCGTATGTTTAAGATAATTATACTGAGGTGGTTGGTTCGCGGTAATTCTCGCTTCTCTGGGAATAGCTCTAAGACACAGAGGTGATATTGTGCCTGGCCATCACTAATTGATCCCGAGGTCCACACCTGATATAAGCTGAGCCCGTCTGATGGTCCCTCTCAGCAACGTGAAATTTGAAAGATAGAGGCTAGAGGACTTTGAAGGTGCGGCATATTAATGGCAACTCAACCCTTGCTGCTAAGGACCCTGTGGCTCCTCTTCCTGAGCCTAGCTGATTCCACCCATCTTTTGATTTTCTGAGCTAGCTCTGTATCCGTCCAATAAATCGCCCCTTTAAAAGTTAAGTTAGCTTGAGTTGGTTTCTGTTGCTTACAACCAAAAATGACCTTATTAAATATAATAAATGATTACATAAAAATTACTGTGTAAACATGTTTGGTGTTTTATTACATCTGTGTTGAAATAAATTTAAAAATGAAAAATTGCTACTATCAAATTTACAGTTTAAACAATTTCTTGAGGGACCCTATTTTGTGGAGAGTACAGTTTGAGAACTGCTGTACAGCAGCATCCAAGTGGAGATACCTAAAGGCAGTTGGGTGTATGGATGGTGTGGAATCAGAGCCAGATCTGAGCTGAAGGGGGAAATTTGGAAAACGTCGGCAAATAGATGGTAATGGAAGACAAGTGGGAGTAGATGCCATTGAGAGCAGGGGTATAGTATAAGAAGAAAAGAGGATGAGGACAAAACTCCAGGGATACCAGCACTTAAGGGGTAGCTGGAAAAAAGGAGTCCATGAAGGTGACAAGACGCCAGAGAAATGGGACGAAAAACTAGGAGAGAGTGCTGTCAGGGATGCCAAAAAAAATAGACCGTTTTAGGAAGGAGGGCATGGCCAACAGTGTCAAATGTTGCCAAGACTGCAAAGAGTCCATTTGATTTAGCAACACAAAGATGTTGAACCACTTCATTGTTGAGTGTTAAGGATTAAATGGAAAGTATGAAAGTAGAGAGGTGGTTGCACATGGCTTTTTCAGGAAACTTGGCTCTGTCAATAGAAAGAAGATGGGGCAGGACTAGGAAGGGATGGAGAGCTGAGTGTTAGAAAACTGTGACCTACTGGGTTTACAGGTGTGATGCCTTTATTTTCAGAGGCATTCATGTCTCATGACCAAAGACACTGAGTTACTGGCATGCAGAACTGGTGCTTTGCCCTTCTCTTGACCACAATTCCCACTTTCCCAAACTGATGAGAGACTGTTTTTGAGATATGTATTAATGGAGGTTGTTGCAGGGTCCTGACAGGAAGAGGATTACATAGAGGGAAGCGTAGTTATAAATGTTTGAACTGGTTCCCATTTGTTCTGGGAGAGAAAGGAGTTAACCACAACCTTGCCGTCATCTTGATGATGGGTAGTTATATTTCTCCGCATGCTGGACTTGTCTACACTGTACTCTCGGTGGAGAACGTGGACCCCCTTTGCCTCATTCCTTCCACCCAGGGTGGTTGCAGGGTCTGCTCTAACTGTTCCTAGCCCTCCCACCAGTCCTCTTCCTCCTGTGCCCCCTCCTCCCCCAGACATCCTTCCAAACAGTGTTGTATCTGGGATATGATACATTCATTAACCAACTGCCACCCCCCAAAATGAATGGGGCTCTTTGGAGGGTGCGTTTATTTTGGGTCCCCCACCCCATTTCTGACCACACATAGAACAACGTTCAGCAAACAGTGGTTTCTGAGCAAGAGTCAGCCCATATATTTTTATATGGCCCAAGAACTCAGAGGGTTTTTACATTTGTAAATGGTTGGAAAAAAAAAAGAAAGCAAAAGAATTCTATTTTGTGACTCATGAAAATTATATGAACTTTAAGTTTCAGTGTTCCTTAGTAAAAAGGTTAAGAACAAAACTCCAAGGAACAAAGATTTGCTATCGGGTCTTTTACAGAAAATATTTGCTCACCACTGGTTTAGAACTCCAGGTGGCTGTGTGTCATCTATCTCCACCAGCTGGTGATGTCAATAGACCTCCTTTCTATCAATACTTTCCTAAGGGCTGAATCTTCCCCACCGCAGGACCTACTGACGGATTAATCCACAAAGGATGAGACATTAGGAAAATGTTCTACTTTTTTTTTTCTTGGAGTGTAACACAATGATTTCCAAGCCCAGCCTAACCCTGGCACTCTGCCCACCCCCACCACACATGCACACACTCACACACACATATGTACCCTTTTCAGAATATGCAGGAGGTCATGGGGGTGTTTTTGTTTGGGGCTGTTATGGCTGCTGTTATTTGTTTCTCAAAAGAGAGTATGGATTTTGAAAGGACCATATTCACATAGATTGATTTCTAAGATTACTTAATTGCCACATTAGATCTTTCTCACTGCCTCTTCCCCCACCCCTTCTGTCTTTCTTTTTCTTCTCTATCAAACTTGCAGCATATACACTGACAGTTTCTTCCTCACCTCCCACTTACTTCTCAGCCCACCACAATCTGGAGTCCACTCCCACTCCAACGCTGAAACTGCTCTCAACACATTTGTCACCCATCTCATAATTACCAAATCTAAGGACACTTTCCCGTCCTCCCTTGACTTCTGAGTAGCATTTGATAATGCTGACCTTGCCCTTCTTCATGGAACACTTCTATTTCTCTACATCTGCTTCTTCTTTATTCTTCTCTTAGCTCTCTGGATGCTCCTAGTGCCACCAGATTCTTACAAATTAGTGTATTTCAGTGACCTGCTTATTATCTAGCATCAGTGCCAAGCCCAGCCTCCTATACTGTGTTCTGGACTGCTTGGCCATGTATTTTCCAGCCTTCCTGGACGGTTGGCTTCCTGTTAGATTCTCTCAGTAGGAGGTTTGGGTGGGAGATCAGATGGCAGGAGAAACCAAGAAGCTTCCTGCTTTAGTTTCTAAGAGTGGCAGCTCCTGGTACCAGCAGCAAGAATGGGTGATTCTGGACTCCAGCTTCCTGGGCAGAGGAAATACCTTCTCAGTGATCCAGCTTTGATGGAGATGGCGCCTCTTTGGTAGATCCAGAAGTGACTGTGATGGTGTCTCCTCCAGGACAACAGCAGGTGTAGACATGAATTCCAGCTCAGGGGTGAGAGCTGCTTCTGATTTCCAGGTTTTCCTCTGTCGTATTTGCACCTCCAGCCTCTTTTTCCCTCTTGCATGTCTTGCCTTTTTAAAAATACCTTTGTAACCAATCTCTATATTAAATCCCCTCAGTCTGAAATACCTAGAGTGATCATACCTTCCTGACTGGATCCTGGATGATACTGAATAACTGGTATGAGTTTGGGGTTTGAACCCAATCTGACCTGTGTCCTTGTGTCACTTCCCCCTCCCTCTGCACAGTCTACGTGGGTGATCTTGTCCGCTGCCTCTGCTTCAGCATTTGTGCAGATGACTCCCAAATTAAGGTTCTTCAGCCCACACCTGAGATCCATACCCGTCTACTTCATGCCTCCTGGTTACCCTGGCACCTCAAATTCAACACAAAACTGAACTTAATTCTCTGCTTCTATGACTTTCTTTTCTATTTCAACTCAGTCCATCATTGATCAGCCACCTAGGCTGGAGACCTTGCTGTTACCTCTCCTTGACCCCTCCACATCCAATTATCAGCCAAGCGCTTTAGATTCAACTTCCTAATTACATCAATATTTGATTCCCTCCATCTCCTCTGTACAAGACTTAATTCAAGCTCTTACCATGTCTCGCCTAAAGTATTGCTATGCTGCTACCAGAGGGCAGTGTGTGTGTATGTGTGTGCAACTTTTAATTTTGTTGTCATATACATCACAAAGTCTATGTGTGGACTCTTGACCAGCAGTTTGGCCTCAGTTCTTTTCAAGCTCCAGACCATTATTGGAAGCATCAGAACGATTTTTCTAAAATGTTAAAAATGATTGTGTCACCCTTCGGTTTAAAGTCTCTATCATCTGTAAAATAAAAAACACCCTCCTTGGGACTTCCTTGGCGGTCCAGTGGTTAAGACTCTGCACTTTCACTGCAGGGGGCACAGGTTCTATCCCTGGTCAGGAAACTAAGATCTCGCATGCCGCCCGGCTTGGCAAAAAACCCCCCAAAAAACAAAAAACAAAAACACCCTCCTTGTGGCATAACAGAGCCTATGTGATCTGGCTCTTGCCTAAATTTCTAGCTCATCTTAAATCAGCTATACCCCAATCAAAATTTAAAAAATAAATAAAAAGTGAGTAATTCCTGAAAAAAAATTTTTTTCTAGCTCATCTTGACACCCCACCCCCACCCCCTGCCCCTTACCAAACAGGGAAACATGAGCAGCCTCCAAACATTCATGCCCAACTATACAGAGGTCTCCAAAGAAAGGAGCTCTGAAGGCCTTTGACCGTCACCCATTTGCCTACCCCTTGCCCTGGAAGGCTTTTCTCTTCTCTCCCATTCTGCTGGTCTGTTTTTTCTTCAAGACTCTTAGTAGCCTTCCTAATTACATCCCACCTATTTCTCCATCCTCATGAAATAAATACTGCCAAAACACACTTGGCATGGTCTTATTTGAATATGTTACATTGTATGTACTTATTTATTCAGTGACCACCCCCACTCCCTCCAACTTAGACTCTAAACTCTTTGAAAGCAGGAATATGCCTTATTCATCTTGGTATTTCTAGCCCTGGACCTAATGCTTGTTACATTTTCAGTCTATTTCTGCAGAAGGAAGAGAGCTAAAGCCTGAAGGAGAATAAATTTTGTGAGAAAGAGGAGGGGGCTTGGGAGGTAGAAGACAGGGTCTGAAGAGCCCTGGGGGGTTACCATGGGAAGATGAACTTACCCAGTTTATTATTCGGCCACAGGGCAGTGCTGCTCAGAAGAGTCCCTTAGTGGGGTTACAGGCTGAGGCTGACTGCCAGATACTAAAGAGGGATCCTCACCAGGAGGCAGACATTCCTCCACTGCCTCCCCAACCCATCTACAGCCCCTAGGCTGGCCTGGTAAAAGAGCCTAGTCCTAAGAAGGGTGCTCGCTCCTGGTCTCTCCCCAGCGACCGATGACGTCAAACCCTACACTTTCTGTGATTGGCTTAGCCAGAATGACAAGAGAAGTTATGGGAAGTGAGCTGGAGAAACATGATCTGGGAAGGAATCTGGGGACCTGGGTCAGCCGTCTGGTAGCTCCAAGCCCACTGGGAGGTGTGAAGATATGGATCATGAGCTGAGCCAGGGAGCTGCGCTGCTACGGCTGCTACCCCTTCTGTGGCTGCTGCCCCAGTCCTGGACTGCCCCTGAAGGTATGGCAGTACCTCCCCTTTACTTCCATCCTGACTGGGGTAGAACCTAGGGAGCCGGGGCATTTGAAAGCGGTGAAAGTGCTTTGTAAGTGGTGAAAGTATTATGAGAGAGTGGAAACGATAGCAGAATTGGGAAAGAGAGCTATACTATGGATGGATGGCAAACAATGCCAGAGGTGCTTTGTAGGTTTCATTGAAGACAATCTCTTGAAGCAGAGATTATTATCTCCACTTTCCAGATGAAGGAAATGAGACTCAGAGTTTGAGTAACTTGTGGAAGTTCACCCCGTTGGAAAGTGGTAGCGCAGGGATTTGAGCAAAACAAATGTTATTTCCACTGTTCCTACTTGGGAGTCTACTCTGCACTCTGTCATCAGTTCACCTTATGATTCTTGAAAAGTCTCTTAACTTTATTGGTCCTTAGTTCCTTCTTTGAAAAGAATGGGGCAGAATGGAAGAAGAATCTGGAAGACCCCTCTTACTCTATCATTCTGGGTATTGGGTTTTGAGTAGAAGATTTCCTCCTGGCTGGGGAGATTCCTGCCAGGAGCTTCAAAGAATTAGAGATTATTTCCTGCAGCTATGGTGCCATTCCCCCAGTCCTGTCTTTGCAAGGTCTGCAGGGTTGAGGGAGGGGAAGTTATTTTCAGAGAGGCCTGGTGCCAACGAAGCGGCTGAAAAGAAGCCTGGAGAGTGGTTTTTCAGTCTGCCATGTGTGTCTGGGGATGGGATGGGATGGGATGGGGCAGTGCCATCTATGGCTTAGGGAGGGCACCGCCATTCCTTCACATATCCACGTGAAGACTGGGAGCCCATCCAGGCCCTTCACAAGTCAATAGGATGGCTTCTCGGGGATCAGGCAAAGGTGGAGACCTTTGGGAGGATGTAACCCTATGCCAGGATGCATGGTTTGGTGAGCAGAATGCAGGTTTGATTTTAGCTGCCACTTACCTCTTTGGCTGGGTGCCTTTAGGCACAAAGATACAACCAACATTGTGATTCTGAATTACTTGTTACAACTTTAAACAGTTGGCCTTTTTATGGGCTGGGTAAGTTAGGCGAGATCCCGTAATTTCTTTTCTGCTCCCACTGGGAGGCAACCCACCTCTCCCCCCTCTACCTGAAGCAGGCCTTGCTGTTTTCTAAGCGAAAGAGGAGGTGGCTCCCACCTCCTTGGACACCACTCTGTCTCTTTTGCAGCTCCTACTCCAGGGTGGAGGGATGAGCTGCAAAACCACACGTTCCTGCACACAATGTACTGCCAGATCGGGAATCCCAACGTGGGGCTCTCCGAATCCTACAACGAGGACCAGCTTTTCTCCTTTGACTTCTCCCAGAATATCCGAGTGCCTCGCCTGCCTGAATTTGCTGACTGGGCTCACAAGTCTCGAGATACTTCCAACATTTTCTTTGACAAAGCATTCTGCCGGGCGATCGTCGAGGAAATTGGCCCAGAGCTTGAAGGGCAGATCCCAGTGTCTAGAGGTCAGGGGATATTTTGGGGGGTGGGCTGCCCTCTTAACCTCATGATACACTGAATTACTCCCCTTCTCACCAGCTCCCCATCTCTCCTGCTTTCTGGTTCTCTCCTTGGATATTGATTTTTCTACCACTCATGATCTGTACTCTGTTTTTGTTTTGGGGCAGAAGAAAAGTCCCTGGGATGTAGTAGGCATTCAAAACTACGGAACTGAATGAATTCAACAGAGGCCAACAGACGCCTACTGAGTATTAGGGCTTGTGCTGCGATGCTCAGCAAGATGGAGGGGAGAATAGAAGCATCTGATGATGTGCCTACATTTTATTTTATTTTATTATTTTTTTTCCAAAAAATTTGAGTTTGTTAGGAAATGCTGATGGATCATAGTAGATGAAAGCCCCAGCTGAGGTAGTGAAATGGTACTAAGTGCCTTGGTAAACTAGGCTTAACTACATAGGTTAATCAAGCTCTGTTAATGATTATTTATTTTATTATTCTACCATATTTGTTTGGGCATCATCATGTGTTTTTTTATTGAAGTATAGTTGATACACCATGCTGCGCCCGTCTCTGCGGCACAGCAAAGTGACCCAGCCATACACATACATACATTCCTTTATCCCAGGAAATTGGATGTAGTTCCCCGTGCCACACAGCAGGACCTTACTGTCCATCCATTCTAAACGTAATAGTTTGCAATCATAATGTGTTTTTAATGTGCATTTGCCAAGATTTAAACTACAATACCATATCAAAACTGAGTTGACATTAATTGGATGATGAGGTAAATTAAAAAAAAGTATGGCTGTGATCAGGATGTCTTTCAAATATATCCAAACATATAGCTCCTTGAAACTACCCTTAAAATTAGTATTTTCAATTTTTTTTTACTGATTGGTTCTTTTTTTTTTTTTGGTGGTGGTGGTGATCTTTATTTTCTTAAATTTAATTTTCATTTTATATTAGAATATAGTTGATTTACAATGTTGTGTTAGTTTCAGGGGCACAACAAAGTGATTCAGTTACACATATACATATGTCCGTTCTTTCTGAGATTCTTCTCCCGTATAGGTTATTACAGAGTATCAAGTAGGTTTCCCTGTGCTATACAGTAGGTCCCTGTTGATTATCGATCTTATATATAGTAGTGTGTATCTGTTCATCCCAAAGTCCTAATTAAAATGTGCCTGCATTTTAATGAGAAGACAGAGTGTGATCAGTTGCTGATGTGAGGTCCAGACAGGAAGTGCTGCAGGAAGTCAGGGTGGAGGGTCCAGAGTGGCCTGGCTCTGGTCCAGGTCTGGTTCTTGCCTAGACAAAGACCTCCCTCAGAGCCCTATCTCCCCCTCTCTCATGTCCCCTCCGTATGCCACATCCCCTCCACACACAGGGGTCCCATCTAAGTTAGTCGCTTCTTTCCCTCACCTCAGTACCCCCACAGGCCTCCCCATCGCTGAGGTGTTCACTCTGAAGCCCCTGGAGTTCGGCAAGCCCAACACACTGGTCTGTTTCATCAGCAACCTCTTCCCACCCACACTGACGGTGAACTGGCAGCATGATTCGGCCCCTGTGGAAGGAGCAAGGCCCACTTTTGTCTCAGCCGTCGATGGACTCACCTTCCAGGCCTTTTCTTACTTAAACTTCACACCAGCACCCTCTGATCTTTTCTCCTGCATCGTGACTCATGAGATTGACAGCTACACAGCAATCGCCTTTTGGGGTGAGACACTTCTCCATGGAAGCCTAGTTCCTTTGTGGGGCAGAAGGGGGTAGACCCACAGGAGGACTTCTTTCTCCACTGGGCCCTTGTTTAGTCTGTTCTCACTCTGAGCTGACCTCAATCTTCCATGCCTCAGTTTCTCCCTTGCCATTCCAGACACCCGTGTCATTCCCCTGGGGCTCCCCAACCAGGTCTCTGGGCTGACTGGCTCCCCTTTTGCTCTAGTGCCCCAGAATGTGCTGCCCTCCGATCTTCTGGAGAACGTGCTGTGCGGTGTAGCCTTTGGCCTGGGTGTGCTGGGCATCGTTGTTGGCTCAGTCCTCATCATCTACTTCCGAAAACCTTGCTCAGGTGGTATGTCAGGGCATCTGGAGAGGGCATGTGTGGGTGTGCCGGGACCGACCTGTGGCCCGGGGAGCGCATACAGTGGTCCTCAGGCCCTTGGTGGGGAGGCCTGTGTTGGGCACCGTGGGACATCCTCCTGGTTGAGGTCCCAAATACACACACCCAGTTCTAGGTCATGAGAATGGCTTTGCGTGGGAGAGGAGTGATGTGGGGGGCTGGAGGAAGGGTGCTTGGAGATGATTTGGAGAGAAGGAGAGATCAACTTCTATAGGGTGTGTTGCAGGCCGGAAAGGGCCTTTGGGGACGATGAGGATCCCCCTGATGGCTTTCCTCCATCCTTCTCTCTCCTCAGACTGACTCTTCCTGACCAGAGTCTGAGGCCAACAGCTGCAGCCATCCAAGCAAGAGGTGTTCAAGTTTCTCACATCCTACCCAGGATCTCTCCTTCTCAGAGCAGGAGGCCCTGGGCCTTCCGTCTGTGTGTGTGTGTGTGTGTGTGTGTGTGTGTGTGTGTGTGTGTGTGTGTGGTGTGTGGTGTGTGTGTGTACAGGTTTCTCAGCTGGGGGCTCTGCTGTCCCTGGGCTTTTGCATCCAGGGGAACCCAGAGTGGCTTTCCTATCACGACCACATCACTACCATGTCAAAGCAATAAATCTCATTTCTTAATATCAGTGTGGCTTCTTTTTTCACTCTTGATATTTATTTCTGGATATTTTAACTTGAGTAAGTTGTCATGTCAAATTCAACAAGCCTTAACCTGACACGTCTGCCCTCCTTAGGGAGAGAAATGGGAAAACCCCTAATTCCTCAGCTGATTCCCGTTCCCTGGTCTCAGTACAGCACGATGGCTTTTACTCCTATCAGTTTGTGCAAAATATGTGAGCAATGAAGGCAGAGCCACTTTCTGATAATCTGCTCACAGAATGGTGGAGGAAGCTGCTTGCAGGTTTTTTTGGATCTTTTTTGCAATTTACTGTTTGTGGAAATGTTTATGCCTAGTATAGGCTGCCTTGAGGAATATATAACTGCCTTCAACCTACATCATAGCTGAGAAAACAAGAGCTCATAATGGAAAAATAAGCCTTCAGATGCTATTCTAACTCAGTCATTCCGGTTTTGTGAAAAGAGTAAAATCCAAAGTTCTTGAAATGAAGCGTGAACAGCCTGGAAGGGCCCAGAATTCATGTGTCCTTTCAGACGATCTGTTTGTTGGCCTGAGTGGACCGTCCAAGGAGAGCTGTGATGATGCTGTCTTGGGTGGATGGTGGGGGCAGGGGGCACATGTCTACTAGTGGTAATTTCCTTTGCATGTGCTTTGTTTCTTGCTTTTCTTGGTGTTTGGGAGTTGCTTTGGAGGAGGGGGTGGCATTAAGGTGAAGAGTGAAATTATTTTGGTATTGGTGCAAGAGTCTCTGTTCTTTGCATCGTATCAGAATCTAATCTAAGGGAAAATATCCACTTCTTCCCAGGAATTGGCATCTCCTCTGAACCATCTCATTTCTAAGAGCAGCATATGTGCTGGCTAAGAGTGCAGAGTCCAGGGCTTCCCTGGTGGCGCAGTGGTTGAGAATCCGCCTGCCAATGCAGGGGACACAGGTTCAATCCCTTGTCCGGGAAGATCCCGCATGCTGCGGAGCAACTAAGCCCGTGCACCACAATTACTGAGCCTGTGCTCTAGAGCCAGCGAGCCACAACTACTGAGTCAGTGAGCCACAACTACTGAGCCCACATGACACAACTACTGAAGCCCACGTGCCTAGAGCCCGTGCTCTGCAACAAGAGAAGCCACAACAATGAGAAGCCCACTCACCGCAATGAAGACCCAATGCAGCCAAAAATAAATAAATAAATTTATAGAAAAAAGAGTGTGGAGTCCAGAACCAAACCGCTGGGAATTCAATCGTGACTGTCAAATTTTAGCTGTGTGCCCTTGGGCGAGTTACTTAACCTTTCTGTGTCTTGGTACCATTTTCTGTAAAAGGATGATGATAACAATGGTGCCCACCTTAATAAGGTTGTTGTGAGGCTTAAATAAATTAACATCTTGTAGAATGCTTAGAACAGCGTTTGGCATGTAGAAAAGGTGCTCATAACTTAGCAAGGATTTTCACTGGGGAATTTAGCAGCATCATTAACTTCTTTTCTGGAAACTACTTTGAATCTACCTTCAAGTATTGTATGTTCTCCCTTTGAGATGTTTTTCTTTTCTTTTCACTTTACCATTCTACATCTGTCCCATTGCTTTCTAGTTCTTCCTGATTTCTCTCTCTCCATTTTCCAACTTATCCAGAAACTTCCTGCCAGTCAAGCCTTAAAATTGCTTTAATTTATTTATTCGTTGCCCTGCACAGCTTGTGGGATCTTATTTCCCCAACAAGGGATTAAACCCAGGCATTCAGCAGTGAAAGCGTGGAGTCCTAACCACTGGGACCACCAGGGAAGTCTCAAAACTGCTTTTATTATGCTGTGTGACCTTAGACAAGTCACACCCCGTCTCTGGGCCTCAAACTCCTCATCTGTAAAATGATGGGCTTAGGTTAGATGCTCTCTATCAAGCATTCTATAATACTGTCACTTATAATACTCAACAAGCCTTCCAGACCCTCTCTTGTCTGGTGTCCCCCCTTTAATAAAAAAAAAATAGTGCCTCCTCTTCCATGAATCTGTTCCTAATACTCCAGCCCTGACTGACCTTGACTGAACTCGGAATTCCAAGACTTGGCACACTCAACCCAGACCTTGCTCTCAGTGCTATGCTGCCTTGGTTTATGTGTTAGTTATTTTTTTCATACAACTATTTTGTAATTTCAGTGATTCAAGGATCATAAACAGTTTACACTCCCACCGACAGAGCAAGGTAGTTCTCACTTTCCTTTATTGTCACTAACACTTGAAATTATTTGACTTTCAAATGTTGGCGATACAGTGGGTGTCAAGTGGTCTCAAGTTGTTGTGTTTTCTTTAATTTAAAAAAATTTTTAAATTTTAATTTTTTAAGCAGATATTAATTTTAATTTATTAATTTATTTATTTATGGCTGTGTTGGGTCTTCGTTTCTGTGTGAGGGCTTTCTCCAGTTGCGGCAAGCGGGGGCCACTCTTCATCGCGGTGCGCGGGCCTCTCACTATCGTGGCCTCTCTTGTTGCAAGCACAGGCTCCAGACGCTCAGGCTCAGTAGTTGTGGCTCACGGGCCCAGTTGCTCCGCGGCACGTGGGATCTTCCCAGACCAGGGCTCGAACCCGTGTCCCCTGCACCGGCAGGCAGATTCCCAACCACTGTGCCACCAGGGAAGCCCCCCAATTTTTATTTTTTAACATCTTTATTGGAGTATAATTGCTTTACAATGGTGTGTTAGTTTCTGCTTTATAACAAAGTGAATCAGCTATACATATACATATATCCCCATATCTCCTCCCTCTTGTGTCTCCCTCCCACCCTCCTTATCCCACCCCTCTGGGTGGTCACAAAGCACGGAGCTGATCTCCCTGTGCTATGCAGCTGCTTCCCACTAGCTATCTATTTTACATTTGGTAGCATATATAAATCCATGCCACTCTCTCACTTCATCCCAGCTTACCCTTCCCCCTCCCCGTAGGGGCAGGACAGGAATAAAGATGCAGACGTTGAGAATGGACTTAACTTGCCTTTCTCTCCTCGCTAGTGAGGCTGGACATCGTCTTATAGGTTTATCTCTCTGTGAATTGCTGATTCATATCTTTTATCTATCGTAAATATGGCTTTTTCTTGTGAATGTACGGGGGTTTCTGAAATATTTTATATAGCAATCCTATGTCAGTATAAAAACTGCAAGTGCCTTCTTCCACTTTGCTGCTCAACAGTTAAATTTGTATACGGTTCTCTCCCCAAATAGAATGATTTCATTTTGACAGTCAAAACCCATATGGTTTGTGTTTTCATAACCTTCAGAAATCCTTTCGAACCCCAAGGCAGTAACGTTACAATTTTTGCTGGAACATAAAGTGATAAGGGGAGTCTCCATTTTCTCAATGAGAATATTTTAAAAGATTTTTGACCAAGTTCAAAATTTAAAGTTTTAGGTGTATAGAAGTTATAGGAAAACAGTCAAATGTTTGCTAACTGCCTTTATTTAGTTACTAACTCACAAATTTAAAATCACATATTTTATAACATAATATTTTAATGTAGGCATATTGCTGTTTCCACTTCTCGCATTTCATAAAACAATTTTTATTCTAATTCTCGTGTGTTTATTTGTGATTATGCTAATGGCTTCTAAATTCTTTGATTTATTTAAAAAATAAACCCATTAATGTAAACTAAAAAACCCACCAAAACCAGTTTGTTCATTTCTCCTACCTGCCCACCCCTCCCTGGCAGTCTCTGGCGACCACGAAACTGTTCTGTTCTCTGTTTCTATAAGCTTGGTTGTTTTTTCGTTTGCGTTTGCTTGTTTGTTTGTTTATAAATTTATTTATTTAATTTTGACTGCATTGGGTCTTCATTGCTGCATGTGGGCTTTCTCTAGTTGCGGCGAGTGGGGGCTACTCTTCGTTGAGGTGCGTGGGCTTCTCACAGTGGTGGCTTCTCTCGTTGTGGAGCACAGGCTCTAGGCGCGCGGGCTTCAGTAGTTGTGGCATACGGGCTCAGTAGTTGTGGCTCGCGGGCTCTAGAGCACAGGCTCAACAGTTGTGGCGCACAGGCTTAGTTGCTCCGCGGCATGTGGGATCTTCCCGGACCAGGACTTAGACCAGTGTCCCCTGCGTTGGCAGGCGGATTCTTAACCACCGTGCCACCAGGGGAAGTCCCCGTTTGTTTGTTTGTTTTAGATTCCACATATAAGAGGGATCATACAGTATTTTTCTTTCTCTGACTTATTTCACTTCCCATAATGCCCTCGAGGTCCATCCATGTTTTTGCAAATGGCAAGATTTCATTCTTTTTTATGGCTGAATAATATTCCATTGTATGTATACACCACAATTTCTTTATGCACTGATGGATAATTAGATTGTTTCCATATTTATAGAGATATTATTATACTATAGAAATATAGCAAATAATGCTTCAGTGAAAATGGGGTGCATGTATCTTTTTGAGTTAGTGTTTTTGTTTTCTTTGGATAAATACCCAGAAGTGGAATTGCTAGATCACACAATAGTTCTATTTTTAATTTTTTGAAGAACCTTCATACTGTTGGTGAATCCTTATGCAATGTTGGTAGGAATGTAAATTGGTGCAGCTACTGTGGAAGACGGTATGGAGGTTTCTCATGTATTTATTAACTGAAATCATTTTAGGATAATGTATCTTCTCCAAACAGCTTTGAGAGAGTGGCCATAACTTGGAAAGGAAAAAACTTAAGGGCTTATATAGAAGGTAATTCTCTCTTTTCTGATGAATAATTTTAGGTAAAAAAGCTTTGCCTTATATCTGGCCATATATGATATTTCACTGTGCTTTCTCCTATTAGAGTTATTTTTCTCCTTTCCCAGTTAGATCTTTATTGATCTGGAGTTTTTCCATATGGTATGAGTATGGTTACAACTTTCTTTTTCTCCAAACACTAAATTGATTTTAATGCCATGTATCAAATATTTGATTTATTCCCAGGAATTTTATGCCAAATTCCCCCATATTCATGGATTTGTCTCTGGATTATTCAGTTCAGTTGGCTTGTCAGTTCTTGTGTCCACTTAATCATGTTTAAATTATTAGGGCTTTTTTTGTGTTTTAATATTTGGTAGGGCTCGTTTCCATTTCTTTGCCACCTCACCTCCCAGAAAACCACATTTTGCTCTTCTTTATCAAAATTGTCTAAGATTCTTACGGACTTTACTATCATGTACATTATAGAATCAGCTTGTCAAGTTCTCCCCAAATTCTGCTATGATGTTGGTTAGAGCTATGGGGGAAAACTGACTTCTTCATTATGTGGGGATGCCTCAGCCATGCATATGGTATGTCTCTTCACTTCTTAAGGTCTTCATTTATGCGCTTTAATATAAAGTTTCCTTTTTTTTTCCTAGAAAGTTTTTATACTTTTGTATGTTAATTTCTAAATATATTTGGTTTAAAATTCCTATTATAAACGGTTGGCCATTTTCAATTAGTTTCTAATTGATTATTAAGATATTATTATACTATAGAATTTAGAATCAAGTCATGGCGCTATTACTTAGTATCTGGGTAAAGCTGGGCAGTCACTAACCTCCCTCTGCCTCCATTTTCTCATAGTTAAAATGCGGAGGTAATAACATGATTCAAGAGTTGTGGTGGCAAATCGGGTAAAATATCTGCTAGTAGTTCAAGTAATCTGGCTGCAGGATGGAAGGAGGTTGAACTAGTTACAGCAACTGTAGCTCAAAGGTCAGGGTCTAGAGCAGTGAATCCTAACAGAGAAGGAGAGCGAGGAGAGGAGAGGTGGGAGGTGGGTGGGCGTGAAGTTGGACAGACTGGGAAGTCATGTAATCCTGATAGGATGCAGAAGTGTGAAAAGACATTGAAGGAAGTCACGAGTGTGGTCTCAGGCTCTTGGTTTTCAATTACAAGTGATGGACAAGTTGAACAATTTTTGAGTTTATAAAATGCAGGCTTGAGTTAAAACCATCTGTCCAGGACTTCCCTGGTGGTGCAGTGGTTAAGAATCCGCCTGCCAACTCAGGGGACACGGGTTCGAGCCCTGGTCCGGGAAGATCCCACATGCCTCGGAGCAACTAAGCCTGTGCGCCACAGATTCTGAGGCTGCACTCTAGAGCCCATGAGCCACAACTACTGAGCTCACATGCTGCAACTACTGGAGCCTGTGTGCTGCAACTACTGAAGCCCGCGTGCCTAGAGCCCGTGCTCCACAAAAAGGAGAAGCCCCTGCAATGAGAAGCCCGCGCACCGCAACAAAGAGTAGGCCCCACTCGTCGCAACTAGAGAAAGCCCATGCGCAGCAATGAAGACCCAACGCAGCCAAAAATAAATAAATTTATATATTAAAAAAACCACACTATCTGTCCAGAAGAGGAACCTGTGAACGTACAGGGAGGGATGTTAGGAAGGACCTAGAAGAGATTTTTTATTATGGCCATACTCTCGAAAAAGCATAAGACCACATTTCTGACTTCTTTCAAGGTGCCAATGATGTCATTGCAGTTCGTTTTTGTTTCTGTCAGTCCAGGTAGCTGCTAGACCCCCAACAGCACCTTATAACATTGCCCAGACCATGTGGTTATATGCCAAGACCGGGATGCCAACTGCCTTCCTCTTCTCCGACACGAATCCAGCCCACTTCCAGGCCCCCGCAATGGAGAGGACTTCCTGTCCACCAAACACACACAATGTCTTCTCTTTTCCCTTTTAAGTCCACTGGCCTGATTGCTGACTTGCATTAACATAAACTCTTCTCTCTCTAGATGTTTCTTCTCACTCCCCAACCGAGCTGTAAGTGAATGACGTGGGAACGGAGCCCACATCTCTTAGCTCTTGGGAGTCCCTGTAATGCTTTGCAGGTAAACACCATGGTCAGTCCACTTCTGGCCTATGGTGGCCAGCTTAGCAGAAGAGGCAGCAGGCAAGGAGGGGATTCACTCTTTGGGCCCTTGTGTAGTGGCCGTAAAAGAGGGACAGCATATGGGCAGCTGCCTGGGGTTCCCCGACTTCAGTCCTGGGTGTTACATAAATAGTTATCCAATCACCAACAATGCACAGGACAGTTGAAATATTCTTTGGGGTTGACTAGAGGTGGGGGACAGAGCTATGTCTGTAACAACAACAGCAACAAAAAAAGTAGGGTTAGGAGGAAGAGGGGAAGGAAGAAACCACTTCGCTGAGCACAGGTCTCTGGGTTTTTCTGTCCAGCTTGATTCTAAAAAGCACCCTCAGTCTTCTCATTAGTAGAGAAGTGAAATTGTCTACATTTCCTGCAGCTGCCTATGGAAGGTTTCACATCTCCTTTGGCTGCCCAAGCAGAGAGCCAGACATGAGAGGGAGCTTGCAGAGCCTCAGGGAGCTGGCAGAGGGCCACACAGGCCCTCCTGTGTGGAAAGCATTCCTGTGCCAGACGGGCTTTGGGGACCTTGAAAAGGATCCCAAGACCTGGTTCCTGAGGTTAGGTTCACTGCCTACCTGGAGGGAGGAGGAGAGACGTAACGGGGGGCAGTGAGCATGTGTGTAGGAGAATACACAGTTTTGAGACTGTCGAAAGAAAAATTGGAAGAGACACGAGTTCTAAGAGCAGGAGGAACTCTGAGCATCGGAAAGATAAGACTCAGAAGGATTGGGGTGGCTTTTCCCTTTTTCCTTTTCTCAGCGGAGGCCTCCATGAGTTACCTTTACTTGGGTAATCTCAGTCCCAGGATGTAGTGAGTGTGTGGGCACACTCAAGTGTGTGTGTGTTTGTGTGTGTACCTCGAGACCTTGGGTGTGAATCTTTGGACCTGTTTTCCAAACTGTAAAATGAGGACCATTAACAGGTCTTGTATTTTTTTTTTTTTTTTTTTTTTCGGTACGCAGGCCTCTCACTGTTGGGGCCTCTCCCGTTGCGGAGCACAGGCTCTGGACGCGCAGGCTCAGCGGCCATGGCTCACGGGCCCAGCCGCTCCGCGGCATGTGGGACCTTCCCAGACCGGGGCACGAACCCGTGTCCCCTGCATCGGCCGGCGGACTCTCAACCACTGCACCAGCAGGGAAGCCCAACAGGTCTTTTAAAATTAAATGAGATAGCATGTAAAGGATTGACTTAGCATAGTATCTGTCACAAAGTAGAAGCTTAACAAATTTTGCACTCCCCCTCCTCAATTTTCTGCCCATTCAACACCCTTAATGGTTCATTAGAGAAGTTCAAGTGTAGCGGTATAACCCAGGTGGGGCTGAGTGTATGGGTGGTGGTGGGGGGACGTGGGCAGAGCTTCAGTGAAGCTCAACGAGTTACACAAAACAACTCTTTTGTTCCTGATATTCATGTATGTTTTCATCTTGGGGGTAATCTTCCCCCTCTTCCTTTTTTCTTCATAAATATCAGATTCTCTGGGGGTCAGGGACTTGGAAGGAGGACAGGTAAATGTGGTGTCAAGGGCTTCCCTCCTAAGTCCTCTTTTATTTAGCTCACTATCAAGTCAAATTCAAGAGCTTTCAGAAAGCAAGGTGAAACTTGCTTGGACTTCCCTGGTGGTGCAGCAGTTAAGACTCCATGCCCCCAGTGCAGGGGGCCCGGGTTCGATCCCTGATCAGGGAAATAGATCCTGAATGCCGCAACTAAAAAGATCCCACATGTGGCAACAAAGATCCCATGTGCTGCAACTAAGACCTTGCGCAGCTAAAAAAATAAACAAATATTTTTTAAAAAGAAAGCAAGGTGAGGAGAGGCAGCCATGAAGCCTAGTGGGGAGCACAGAGAAAACAATTTAGGGTTTTACATTTTTAATGGGAAAATCTATCAATCGTATAGTTCACAATGAGAATGAATTGCTATTTAAAATTTGTCTTTTCCTGGGGAAGAAAAGTAGGGATGTTTTATCTCATTTTTCTAGTGGCTTCATAATGTGGGGACCTGCCCCAGGACAGATGGGACCTGTGGGGGAAACACATAGGGGAGTTTTGAGTTTGGGGGAGACAAGTGAGCTTTAGGCATTGGCCCATCACCAGCTAATTATCAAGGGGGTCAAGCGGTATTGCCCTGCGGTCTGCTCTGAGATGGTTCAGAGGGTAGGGGGTTCGGGTTTCTGGCTTAGGAAAGCAGAAAGGAGAAAATGAAGCTCATCTGG
This sequence comes from Neophocaena asiaeorientalis asiaeorientalis, assembly GCF_003031525.2. Taxonomy (NCBI): domain Eukaryota; kingdom Metazoa; phylum Chordata; class Mammalia; order Artiodactyla; family Phocoenidae; genus Neophocaena; species Neophocaena asiaeorientalis. The sequence goes on along the minus strand of NW_020175393.1, from coordinate 1,148,513 downwards.
GCTAGGACAGATGAAGCAATGGAAGCCCGGGGAGGGATTTTTCAGGGCTGTGGCTCTGATCTCTTAGGAACTGCTTCTCTTCTGCAGTCTTGCTTTGAGGCCAGCTAACTGCACTCTCCCTACATCTCCTTCCTTAGCAGCCCTGCCTCTACCACATGCCCCAGAAGGGCCCCTTGTCCGCCTATTTCCTGGGTGACAGGACAGACCAAGGAATATGTAATCAAGGGATAAATTCCCGAGTAACTTCCCTTAAAGGAGAAAGAGAGGTTACCTAGTCCCCAGTCTTTGAGGAGGACCTTGAGCGGAAACAGTTAAACCAGTGGGCAGTCCAGGCTGCATACATCTTGGGAATATTGGGTTTATTCTCTCCACTGAGCTAGGGAAATCCACCTACAGACTGTTCTTTAGGAGAGTTAAGAGACCAGTTGTTAAAAGCCCAGGGCAGGGTGAGATTTACCTAGTAACTGATGATGCTGAGCGGAGGCGCTCAGCGATTTGTCTCTACACTTGTCCCCGCCTACCTAGCCAATCTGACAGTTCTCAGTTTGGGACACTGAGTTAGATGATCAGGTAAGGAACGGGTATAGTATCTAGGGGCTTGGTAGCTCCAAATCGCTCATTTAGAGAGCATCGAGGGGGCTCCGGCAATAACCATATTCCCACTCAGTGTCTGGAGATCATCTACCCAGGCTGGGACTTCTCGGGCAGGCAAGGACCCAGGGCCCCTGGAAGAGCTGGTCCAGGGGACAGGATTCCCCGTGTCTCCCCCGAGGAGAGCATGACTGCCCTCCTGCCGCTGCTGCTGGGCCTCAGCCTGGGCTGCACCGGAGCAGGTAAGGACCCTCCCTTCCTCTGCTCCCTTTGGGTAGGGTGTTCAGTTTTGTTATTGGATTCGGATACCCCAAACTAGTCTGTCTCCCTATTACATACTCCCATAGCACTTTGTACTGTACCTTTGTGGCAATTTTTTAAATTTATTTTTTTATTGAAGTTTAGTTGATTTACAATGTTGTGTTAATTTCTGCTGTACAGCAAAGTGACTCAGTTATACACATGTATACGTTCTTTTTAAATATTCTTTTCCATTATGGTTTATCCCAGGCTATTGACTATAGTTCCCTGTGCTACACAGTAGGACCTTGTTGTTTTTCTGTGTAGCAATTTTAACGTCATTAAGCTGTATAATTATTCGTGTAATAGACATTTCCTGTTGGAAGGTAGGCAAAGACGATATCTGCCCTGTTGAATGCTGCATCCCCAGCTCCTAGCACGGTGCCTAGCACACAGCGAGTGCTTCAGAAATACATGTGGCACGAATATTTAATAATGTGTCCAGCACAGAACAAGGCTGACTCTTTCCTTTGACCCCTTTTCTCACTCGATCACTGGCCTTACTGAAGGTCTTATCCTGGGTAAATTGTTGTGTTTAAACACGCAAATAATTTTGGGCTACTTGTGTCCCCATGCTTAGTCTCACATAAAGAGGAAACGGGATCTAGAAACTTCTCTGCTAGGACCATCTATGCCCTTAATCGGGACTCTCAGAGACTCTGGTCCATGAGCTTGGTCAGCAGATGCTGCCTCAGTCGGGAAACCTGTGCCCCACTCACCAGGTGTAACTGAGGCTTGGGCTCCTGCAGAGGACTCTGACCTATCCCCCTTCTCTGGCTCCTGCAGGAGGCTTTGTGGCCCACGTGGAAAGCACCTGTCTGCTGGATGACAATGGGACTCCAAAAGGGTTCACATATTGTATCTCCTTCAACAAGGATTTGCTGACCTGCTGGGATCCCCTGCAGGCCAGTATGGTCCCTTGTGAATTTGGGGTACTGAACGGCTTGGCCAAATACCTCTCAGATTACCTCAACCATAAGGAAAACCTGATCCAACGCTTATCCAACGGGTTGCAGGACTGTGCCACACACACCCAGCCCTTCTGGAGATCTCTGACCCACAGGACACGTAAGGCGAGAAGGGAGCAGAGGGATGGTTAGGAAGCACAGTTAGGAGAGGGGGGGCCAAGAAGGGTCCCTCACCGGCAAGGGGTTTGAGCTGTGGGCAGGAAAGAAGCAGAAAATCGGAGGACCTGGGATGTAAAAAGAGGGAGGGTTGACCCTTACGAGGACACAAGGTGGTTGACAGGGGTAGGGCAGGAATGAAAAAGGGGAGGTGATGTTTGAGCCAGTGAGGAGCTATCGTGGGGAGAGTAAGCTAGTTTTCCTTCAATTTAGAGCATCTCAGGAGGCAGATCCAAGTTCAACCAGGGGTTGAACTGTCAGAATTACCAGAATGGCTTTTCCCAAAATGCTCACGCCACTGTAGCCCAGGTTCTGGTGTCCCGGGTCTGAGACAGGCCCAGGCATGGGAATATTTGGAAAACCTCCCAGGGAATTCTGATGCAAACTCTCTCACCCTTAATCACTTGCATTGAGAAAGACTTGAGATTTTTAAAAGAAAACTTGAAGCTCTCTATCGTACAGAGTACTGTGTCTTAAGATGTGATTTCTCAGAATCGCCTGGGGAGGGTGCTTGTTAAAAACACAAGCCCTTGAGAACCACTACAGATCTGTTGGATGAAAATATCCAGGGATGCAGGCTTGGGAATCTGCAACTTCACACAATATCTTGGATTTTTATTGAATATTTTGTTTGAAAAACACCCAAGCAAGCGGAAGGGTCACCTAGTAAAGTAAACTATTAAAAGATGGCAACATGAATGATCTCATGAATTAGATTCCCTTGTCCAAATTTAGGAGAGTTAGTCCTGAGTTAGTCTTGTTTCCTTAAACTATTCAAGGAAAACAAAAAGGCTTTCTTTATCAAGTCAATGTGTTCAATGAGATTTGAGGACAAGGGTGTTTTCCTACTTTTGCAAACCCCCCACTATAACTCTGGATGACAATTCACTTATGCACTTGAAATTAATACAATGACTTCTGAAACAGCCTGCAGTTCAGCCCTGGCTTCTACTTATTGTAAACAAATATAATTTTGGAGGAAAAAGGAAGGAGCAGTGATGAAATGAGAGCCAAGAAAGAGTGAAGCAGGAGTACATTCTAACTCCTCATTTTCAAAGGGATGTGTATGGGAATGAGGTGGCGGTTGGGAAGGTTGGTGGGCAAAATCCAGGAAGAATTCAAGTAGGAAGAAACTAGGTTGGAGGAAAAGCCAGAATGTTGCCCTCCTTCGTGACTCTTTTTTCCTCCTCTGCAGGACCGCCATCTGTGCAAGTAGTTAAAACCACTCCTTTTAACACGAGGGAGACTGTGATGCTGGCCTGCTACGTGTGGGGCTTCTATCCAGCTGATGTGACCATCATGTGGAGGAAGAACGGGCAGCTGGTCCTCCCTCACGGCAGCGCCCATAAGACCGTCCAGCCCAACGGAGACTGGACATACCAGACCGTCTCCCATTTGGCCATAACCCCCTCTTTTGGGGACACCTACACCTGTGTGGTAGAGCACATTAGCACTCTTGAACCCATCCTTCAGGACTGGAGTAAGTGTGGGGCAGGTGGGAGGAATTAGCGTTAAAGCAGAGAGCTACTGTCATTCCCTAGCGGTCAAGTTAGGACTCCGCGCTTCCCCTGCGGGGGACATGGGTTCCATCCCTGGTTGGGAAACTGAGATGCTACATGCTGTGCAGCATGGCCAAAAAAAAAAAAAAAAAAGAGAGAGAGAGCTACTTCAGGTGGGTGGTTGTAAAAAGAACACCAATATTTTGGCAGAGGGAATGGGATGTAGAGGGGTCCTCCACGGTACAGGGGAGAGAGGGAGATGCTCAGAAAGAGTGAGTCTGGAGGAACTTACGGAGGCTTCACGACCAGAGATGGGGCCAGGGGATACAGACACGGAAAGAGTTAGTTATTGTTGGACTTCCCTGGCGGTCCAGTGGTTAAGACTCCGAGCTTGCAGTGCAGGAGTCACGGGGTTCGATCCCTGGTCGGGGAAGATCCTGCATGCATGACAAGAGTTACTGTTGCTGTTGCTATGGTGCTGTGGTTGGTGTTATGTGCTTGTCTGATGGTGGGAGGGGAGCCTGACTGTCCTGAAAAGAGGATGTCGGTTTGGTAACCATATTTTCAGAAGCCCAAATTGTGATGCAATATTCTAGGATTCTCGGATTTCCGCTATTCTGTTATCAGGTCAGGAATGGGAGTTGGAGAAATAAAGAAGGTCACGGAAGAAAGGGGACTCTCTCGGTCTGGGGGCCGTACTGAATTGGGGCTGCTGTATCAGGGAGGAAGAAGCCAGGGCTGGCAGACACTTTGGTGTACACGCTTGGAAGCTACTGCATAAAGCCAGTCACCATTGTTTGAACCCCGGGATTGGAAGTAGTTAAAGGAAAGGAATCCGGGTGGGGGACAGGATTCAGACTAGGGCCAGCTCCAGGAAGTGAGGGCTGTGGAGGGGGGTGGAGACAGGTTCCGGAAGGACCCAAATCTGGAAGTGGGCAGGTAGGAGACACATAAGTACTTGGATAACTCATGGAATGAAACCTTGGGAAGTTAGGAAAGGCGGAAAGACAATTTCATAGGAAAATGCTCAGATAGAGTGGTCAAGGGAGCAAGTATTGTCACCACAGGCAAATGGAGAGAGGGAGGGGGAACGCTGTATTCCTCAGCAAGGGTGCCATTGGGGTGAAGGAAGAATACAGGATGCCTTGAGAGACCCCACCATCTTAGAGAGGATCTGGAAGCGGGGGTACTAACTCAGGGAGAGTGGCTCCCCAGGGAACCACAGGAGTAGAGACTCACAGGATGGGGGTTTTGAGGAAAGGCCACTTCCTTGGGCCTGGATTGGTGTGAGCTAGACCCTTGGGGTCCGGATATAGCACCTTTGAACCTGAGCTGGAGGTCGCAGTAAATCAAATTGCTCTGGGAATGAGCAAGAGAAATTGATTCTAGTAAGTTTCTACTTCCGCAGCTCCTGGGCTGTTGCCAGTGCAGACAGTGAAGGTTTTCACGTGTGCTGTGACTCTGGGCCTGGGCCTCGTCATCTTCTCTCTTGGTTTGATCAGCTGGCGGAGAGCTGCCTACTCCGGTGAGTGACCCTCCTGAACTCTCAATCCCAACCTCTGCTCACTTTAAAAAATTAAAAAAAGGAAAATTTATTTGGCTTTGTTGGGTCTTAGTTCCGGCATGGGGGATCTTTAGTTGCAGCATGCGGACTCTTAGTCGCAGCATGCAGTCTCTAGTTCCCTGGCCAGGGATCGAACCCGGGCCCCCTGCATTGGGAGCACAGAGTCTTAACCACTGGACCACCAGGCAAGTCCCTCTGTTCACTTTCTCTTTGTGACTGGTTCTCCCATGGCTACCCCATTGGCTGTGAATAATACCAGAGACTTTTATCCACCAAGACTGTCCTCCACTCAAATATTTTCTTCTCCTAGGCTACGTTTTCCTCCCAGGGTCCAATTATCCAGAAGGTAACGTGTCTGTTGGTCTGTCTGCCTGCTGGTCCTTTGGAGCGGGTGAAAGTTAGAGGGAGTCACCGTTGGGTTCAGCTAATGGTGCTATTTGGAGCAGGGGTGAGCTTCCACCAGGCTCGGGCTGACAATGTGATTGAAGCTGCCGTTGCTGGGATCAGGAACAGAAGGGGGGAGCACCTACCCCCTTCTCTTCTACCCAACGGAGTGTCTGAAGGTGGCTCCTTAGTGTTTGGTGATCTAGAATTTTCCATATCACTGTATTAAAGGCTCTGGCATGGATGGTTATAGGGACAAACGATGGGGTCAAGTTGGTTTGGAGCTTTATTACCTTGTTTTCATTTCTTCTGCAGGTCAGCACATTTCCTAGAGGCAGAATCCTACAAGTTCTTCTCCACGTGAGGAGATTCAAACTCTTAAGGATGCTCTTGTGCTCCTCCAGCCCATCCAAGCTTCCACATTTTCTTGGATCCTATGGTTTCTCTATTTGATTCTATGAATTTCCCAGTCCCTGCTATGGAAACCTTACAACTTGGGGAACTCATTCCTGGGAATATTCTGTAACCAAGGTGTTGTCCATAGGTAGAGCCCAAGGCTACGTATCTGGGCTGAATATAATCTGGGGAGAAACGTCAAAGGCCCTCTTGGGGGCCCCCTGTGCCACAGAGGCATGTGTCGCTGGTGATCGGCTCTGAGGAATAAACTCTGGTGGAAATACAGTTTTTTCCATGCTTTTTCTTGAGGCCCTGAGGAGGGACTGTAGGCAGTTAGGGGCTGGGCTTGATTCACTCTCCTACTGCAGTCGAGGAGTCAGTGTTTCCTCCCATTTTCCCATCTAGACATGACAGAAATGGGGACAGTTTCCTGATGGATAATTCATAAGAAGGTAATAAACTGTGGGGGGATGGAGTCACAGAGTCAGGGATAGGAGGGGGTTAACAGTTTTCTGACCTCATAAGGGATCTTAATGAGGATTAAATGAGTTCATACTTGTAAACGGCTGAGAACATTACCTGGCACACAGCCAGCCCACACTCGTGGCATATCAGTCACAACTTTCTGGGCCAGGTGCTCTACTAGGTGCTTTACATGCATTGTTTCATCTGATCCTCATCACAACTCTGACACAGACCCTCAGATAGTCAGTATTCAAGGGGCAGAGCTCAATTTCTGATCTGAGTTCTGGGCAGTTATTTCTTCCATAACCTACGTGGGAAAGGGACCGTAACTCGAGTGCTTATCACGACCTAGGCACTGGGCTAAGTGATTTATGTTGTATCTCATTCATTCTCCACAATCACCTGGTAAGGAAGGATGGTCTCCCTCTGAGTCACAGATGAAAGTGAGGTTCAGAGAGGGTAAATAACTTGTCCAAGGTTGAACAGCAAATTCTCTGTAGGATGTCTGTCTACCTGAGTTGGAAGTAACTAGGCTGCTGTATTCTGAGGACCCTCATACTGTCGAGCACACCGCTCTTCAGAGCCCCCCTTACATTCCCTTCCGCCCCAAACCCAAGGGGGATCCTCCGTTGGGGGCTGGATTTCACACAGCGGAAGAGAGGTGCTCTTCGTTCCCAGTAAAGGGCGACACCTGCTGGACACAGGTGGCATTGTCTTTGGAATGAGAGTTAGCTACTAGACTAGGCAACCGAAAGGAACCAGAAATGAAAGTAAGTATTGGAGGAGTTTAGCCTAACAGAGAATTGTGGAGGGAGAACAAGGGGTTAGGGATGCATGTGTGTGGGTGTCTATGTAGGAACACATAAGAGCAGAATCTGATGAGCTGGGGGAAGGGGTCAGAAGACAGACGGTGTGTGGAATCTTCCTGCATTGTTTTCTTTGGGTGGGTGGGAGGGTGGTCACAGGGGCTGGGACCCTTCCTCCCTGCACAGTTTCTGTGCTGATGGGGGCCTGGAGAAGTGTGGGGATAGCACTGTGCATACAGACTTGATAACCAAGCTGGTGCTCAGGTATAAAAAAGGAACAAAATAATACCATTTGCAGCAACATGGATGGACCTAGAGATGATCATACTAAGTGAAGGAAGTCAGGAAGAGAAAGACAAATACCATAAGATATAGCTTATATATGGAATCTAAAATATGACACAGGGACTTCCCTGGTAGTGCAGTGGTTAAGAATCCGCCTGCCAATGCAGGGGACACGGGTTCGAGCCCTGGTCCGGGAAGATCCCACATGCCACGGGGCAACTAAGCTCGTGCGCCACAACTACTGAGCCTGCGCTCTAGAGCACGCGTCCTGCAACTACTGAAGCCCGTGCGCCTAGAGCCCGTGCTCCGCAACAAGAGAAGCCACCGCAATGAGAAGCCTACGCACCACAATGAAGAGTAGCCCCCGCTCGCCGCAACTAGAGAAAGCCTGTGCACAGCAACGAAGACCCAATGCAGCCAAAAATAAATAAATAAAATTATTAAAAATAAAATAAAATATGACACAAATGAACTTATCTATGAAACAGAACGAGACCCATGGACACAGAGAACAGATTTGTGGTTGCCAAGGGGGAGGGATGGGCTGGGAGTTTCGGATTAGCAGATGCAAGCTATTATATATAGAATGGATAAACAATAAGGTCCTACTGTAGAGCACAGGGAACTCTATTCAGTATCCTGTGATAAACCATAATGGAAAACAATACGAAAAACAATGTGTATATATTTGTATAACTGAATCAGTTTGCTGTACAGCAGAAAGTTATACAACACTGTAAATCAACTATACTTCAATTAAAAAAAAAACAACAACAAAGTAGGTGCTCAGGGTTTGTCCAATCAGTGAATTGATTTCCACCATATACATAGGTTCCCCAGATGGATCCTTGTGATCAGGGCATCTCTTCTGGAAGGAGTTTCATGAAGAAGTCAATGGTAGGGGAAAATGCTCACGAGTTCAAAATAGCTATTCTCTGAGCTGGGCCATATAACGTAGGAAGCAGTGGAGTGCCATGCGCTGTGATCCGTATAGGTAAGCTCAGAAACTAATCTCTACAAATTTTATCAGTTTTATGTTTCATTGAAAAAAAGTTTTTATACAACATTTAATTAATTAGCTTGTATATCATGTAAATAATCTATCACCTCTACCCCACTACCTGCTTTCTTTAAGAACTTGCTGTTTGAAGTCTTGCCATATTGTTTTTTCATTTTTCCATTCGCTGTTCTTGTTTTTGTTTGTTTGACAAAGCTAATTCCTTCTGATATTCTAGTCTAGTCTGGGTGGGGCTTTGGGTCTTGTCTATGCCTGGCCATTTGTGAAGGAGACGCTGTACTTCCCAAGGCTCTGGGTGTGGTCTCAGCAGTGAAAATCAAAGTAGCAGGACGCCAGGGGAAGGAGGGAGAGAGTCAGCTAATTAGAGAGCTTCCAGTCCCTCTCTGGAGACGCCGTGCAAACTTTTCTCTGCCCTAATCGCGTAGGTGTTTGGTTTATAGGGAAGGCTGTCCCCTTCCAGATGGGGAGTGGGAAAAAAGTGTCACATAGATCTCCACAGGCGAGTGAGTGGTGCCTGGAAGGAAGGCAGAAGAGGGATAACGATGCGCCACCTCCTGACTGTTTGAGGAGAGTAAAGGTGTGTGCGCGTGCGCGTGCGTGAAAGAGAGGCAGAGAGAGAGAGGGAGAGAGTTGGGCTTCTGTGTTATATCTAATCAAAGTGGCACAACGATTGGTTCTCTCCCTTCAATGTCTTTTTTTCGTTTTTTTTTTTGCGGTACGCGGGCCTCTCACTCTTGTGGCCTCTCCCGTTGCGGAGCACGGGCTCCGGACGCGCAGGCTCAGTGGCCATGGCTTACTGGCCCAGCCGCTCCGCGGCATGTGGGATCCTCCCGGACCGGGGCACGAACCCGTGTCCCCTGCATCGGCAGGCAGACTCCCAACCACTGCGCCACCAGGGAAGCCCTTCTCTTCAAAGTCTTGTTTTAAAAACTGAACTTGAAGCTGGAATTGACTTAATATGTCATCTAGGCCAACTCTCCACCCGTAAAGGACACACGTTTGTGACCATGAGGGCAGGCACTTCAACACTTGGGCCAGATACCAATACTTTAGCCAAATGTGTTGACCCCAAGTTTGAGGTTCTTCTTTGGACCATTGAAGACGATGGTAATAAAACCAAATGCACCCCACCAGAAACTAACACGACATTGTAAATCAAGTATACGCCAATAAAAATTTAAAATAAAATAAAATAAAAGGAAAAAATAAAAAAGGAACACCAAGGATTTCCAGCAACCATTGGAAACTAGGAGAGAGGCATGAAGCAGATTCTCTTTTAGAGCCTCCAGAAGGAACCAATCCTCTCAACACCTTGATTTCAGACTTCTGGCCTCCTTAACTGTGAGAGAATACATTTCTGTTGTTCTATTTTATTTTTATTTATTTATTTTTAATTTTTGGCCATGCCACACAGCATGTGGCATCTTAGTTTCCCAATCAGGGATAGAACCTGTGCCCCTTGCAGTGGAAGCGAGGAGTCCTAACCACTGGACCGCCAGGGAATTCCCTCTGTTGTTTAAGAAAAAAAAACCCAAACATACTAAATGCATCCTGGGAGGGTGTCTCCTTGGTGTTTTCCTGAAGGAACGCGTGTTCCTGTGTTCCAGGTTCTTTGCTTCCTTATTCAGCACACATTCATGTGAAAGGAACAGACAGGGATTGGTATTTAACCTCACTGTTTATTTAGGGAAATTATTTTTAGATCATCTTCTCAAGTAATTCTGTTTCCAAAGTAAAACCGGGTGAATCAGATGACAGATGAGTGTGAAGTCAAACCCCACCCCCACCTTGGTCGTGGATGGAGTACCTGTCATTCCCAAGAGTCCTCAAACTGCCCTGGAGCAGGACTTGGGGGATTCCTCCTTGGTGCTTCCTGCCACCCCTTGGCCAGACCAGTCTGCAGGGACTGCAGAGAGTGGAAAGGCCCCAAACTCAAAGAGGCTGCTCCCAGACAGGGGCTCACTGGCTCTCCCAACACTGCCTCTCTTTTCCATTGCATATGGGGCTCCCATGAGCCCCCTGGTCAGACTGGACTGGGGTAGGGAATGAAGAAATAAGTGACTTTCATTGTATCAAGGCCTCAATGGAAAACGAATGGCACTTACACCAGGATAGTTCAAGGAGACTCTATTTACAAGGAAGTGGGTGGAGGACAGTACAGTGACCTGGAGCTAGCAGCAGCTGAGCTGTCACTACCCCCCGGGGATGGGAGGGGTTATCAGAACCCAGAGCAGGGCAAATCCTGTAGAGTCCCTGCCTTGCCAGTAGCAATGCCCTACCCTTCAGTCCAAGGGACACAGCCAGCCTAAGCTGACCTTGCAGGGAAGGAGCCAAGGGAATAAAAACCCTGACCTCACTCTCCTCTTCCCTCTGCTCTCTGGGCAAGGCTAAAAGCAAGAGAAAGCCAGGGAGCAGGGAGCCTGTGATGTCATATAGGTTAGCGCCCCGGGGCAGTGGAGAAGTGCAGAGAGTGGAACCGAAAGGCAGAGGGAGGACAGTCAGCCCATTTACAATATGAAGGAAAGAAGCCAAGGTTGGGGGGTGGGTTGGGGGGGAGAGAGATGCAAAACTTGGGGTTTTTTTGGGCCTTGGACAAGACCTCAGTTGCAAGAGAAGACCAAGTTTGTACTTTCCTGCTGGGGGACCTGGGAGAACACTCTCCCTCTCCACCCCTCCCTGCCCCAAGTTTCTGTAACTCTTTCTGAATCTTTCTTTTTTCCCCCTACAAGGTTTACAGTAAGTTTATAGAGTTCTCAAAATGAAAGTCGAATTTTGATTGAGGTTATACTGAATATATAGAGCAACGTGGGGATAATTGATTTCTTTTTACGAGCAAGTCATCCCATGCAAAAGCAGAGGGTATGTCCTTATTTATTCAAATGACTTATTTGCTCTTCATTATGTCCCCACTCCCACCACACCGCGAAGCTTGCAGGATCTTAGTTCCCTGACCAGGCATTGAACCTGGGCCATGGCAGTGAAAGCCTGGATTACTAACCATTAGGCCACCAGGGAACTTATGCTTTTTAAAATTCACTTTTTCACAGTAATCTGGGTATGATCGGTTAACTCTTGGACACTTTAGAGCTTTTGTTGCGATTGTGATTGGTATCTTATTGTAATTTTATTTTCAATTCAGTTATTTCTGGTACAGAGAAATGTAACCAATTTTTAAAAATTGTGGTAAAAAACATAAAATTGACCATTTTAACCATTTTTAAGTATACATTTTAGTGTTAAGCATGTTCACTTGTTGCATATTTGTTCAACAAATTGCTAAAATTTCTTCATCTTGCAAAACTGAAACTTTGTACATATTAAACAACAATTCCCCATGTCCCTCTCTCCCCAGCCCCTGGTAACCACTGTGCTTCTTTGTGTTTTACTGAATTTGACTGCTCTAGATACCTCATATAAGTATAATCATACAGTATTTGTGTTTTTGTGACTGGCTTATTTCACTTAGCATAAAGTTCTTAAAGTTCATCCATGTTGTCACATGATAGGATTTCCTTCCTTTTTGAAAGCTGAATAATTTCCCATTGTATGTGTATACAACATACTGTTTATCCTTTCATCCACTGATGGACATTTGTGTTGCTTCCACCTCTTGACTATTGTATAGTGCTGCTATGAACACGGGTGTGCAAATATCTGTTCAAGTCCCTGCTTTTTTTGTTGTTCTTTTAATTGTAGCCATCCTAATGGTGATATTTCATTGTGGTTTTGATTTGCACTTCTCTGATGAGTAGTAAGGTTGAACATCTTTTTGCAGGCTTGTGGGCCATTTGTATTTCATCTTTAGAGACGTGTCTGTTCAAGTCCTTTGCCCATTTTTCAATTGTTTTTTGTGTGGTTTTACTTGTTGTTGTTGAGTTGTAGTAATTTAAAAAATAGATTCTGGATATTGCTGAGGCCATGAATGGGGCTGAGCTCCATGAGTCTCGGCCTGGCCCTAACGTGGCTCTGGCTGCTCAGCTGAGCTCCTTTTATTTTCTGATACCTGGACATCCCTGCCCTGTTCGGCCCCACAGCTCCTAGCTAGTCAGTTTCTGTTCCTTGGTGGGACCTCTGACTGTTTGAATAAACCAGACACCCCACATGTGTCACATAAGTTAAGAAAAAAAGATTCTGGATATTAACCCCTTATCAGATATATGATTTGCAAATATTACTTTAAAAAATATATCAATTCGAATTTTGTTAATTTTATTTATTTAAAAAATTTTTGGCCACACAGCGTGGCATGTGGGATCCTAGTTCCCCAACCTGGGATCGAACCTACGTCCCCTGCATTTGAAGCATGGAGTCTTAACCACTGGACCACCAGGGAAGTCTTTGCCTATGTTACTTTCAACCTACCTGTATTGTTATACTGGCATACATCAGAGATATTGTGGGTTTGGTTCTAGACCACTGCAATAAAGTGAGTCCATAAGTTTTTTGGTTCCCAGCACATGTAAATTTATATTTATACAGTGCTGTAGTCTATTAAGTGTGCAATAACATTATGTCTAACAGAACAATGTACATACCTTAGTTTAAAAATAATGCTGGGCTTCCCTGGTGGCGCAGTGGTTGAGAGTCCGCCTGCCGATGCAGGGGACACGGGTTCGTGCCCCGGTCCAGGAAGATCCCACATGCATGGCCGCTGAGCCTGCACGTCTGGAGCCTGTGCTCCGCAAGGGGAGAGGCCACAACAGTGAGAGACCTGCGTACCGTAAAAAAAAAA
>NW_020175393.1:1122027-1135260 GCF_003031525.2 Neophocaena asiaeorientalis asiaeorientalis | reverse complement strand
AAAGGAGAGGCCCGCGTAACGGAAAAAAAAAAAAAAAAAAAAAAAAAAATGCTGTTGGAAAAATGGTGCTGATAGACTTACTCGATGCAAGGTTGCCACAAACCTGAATTAGTAAAAAAAAATCTGCAAAGTGCAATAAATTGAAGTGCAATAAAACAAGGTATGACTGTATTTGAATTGAGTTTCTTGTAGTTAGCATATCTTTGGTTCACCTTTTAAAAATCAACTCTTCCAATCTCTTTTAATTGATGTATTTAGACTATTTACATTTAATGTAATTATTGGTATGTGTAATTGTCTACCTGAGATGCCATAACAAAATACCATAGATTGGGTGACTTAAACAACAGAAATTAATTTTCTCACAGTTCAGGAGGCTGGCAGTCTGAGATCAGGGTGCCAGCATGATTGGTTTCTGGTAAAAACTCTTTTCCTGGCTTGCAGATGTCTGCCTTCTGGTTGTATCTTCCCTTGCATGGGACGGCCATTCCTCAGGTCTTGGCATCCTAGATGGTCTGCCTTCTTATCTCTACCTTTCAGAGACTTCTTATGTTTGTCTTATATATATAATGCCTGGGGGTTTTAGTTGTACTTAAAATTAAAAAAATAGTTTCCAGCATTGATTTATTTCATCACATATATTTTCCCTCTTAATCTTCTAATATAGTGAATTATATTGAGAGATTTTTTGATGTGAAATGTCTTTGCATTCTTTGGATAAATCCTATTTGATCATCCTATAATTATATATTAACAGCTGGTTTTATTTAGTTAATATTTTACTTAGGGTGTTATATTTACTTTTATAAAGTATGAACATAAAATTTGCTTTTCTTATATTTCCTTATTTATTTTTACAATAAAAAGTCCTCTATACAATGAGCTGGGCAGATTTTGTTCTTCATTCTTTTTTTCTGGAACAACGTCCATATGTATATTTTCAAAGACCAGTTTTTGTTTTCATTAGTGCTTTTATTGCTTTCAGTTCTCTATTTCATTGATCTCTATCCTTATCGTTATCATTTCCTTCCTTCTTTCTTTGGGTTTGTTCTGTTCATCTTTACTTAACTTTTGAGTTGAATGCTTAGCTCACATTTCATGGCTCACATTCACATCTTTTATTTATTTTTTTTAGTTTCCTGATAAGTATAGTTAAAGGTAAAAAATTTCCTCTAAGTTCTGCTTTAGTTATATCTAACACATTTTGACATGTACTGATTTAATTTCTATTCAGTTCAACTTATTCTTTATACTTCTATTTTAACTTGAATGTTATTTATGAAAAATATAAGCTTTTTATTTTGAAATAATTTCAAACTTACAGAAAAGTTATAAGAATAGTATAAAGAATTCCTGTGTACACTTTGTCCAGATTCAACAGTTTTTTAACATTTTTCCATATTTGCTTTCTTTTTCTCTATTTCTGCCCCCTCTCTAATGTTTTTTTCCTAATCATCTTAGAGTAAGTTGAAACACATATGCCCCTTTACTGCTAAATATTTCAGTGTATTTCCTAAGAGCAAGGATATTCTTTTATATAAACACAGGAGAATTATAATATTCACGAAATTTAACTTTGTTGTAATACTATTATTTAATCCACAGTACATATTCAAATTTCACTAATTTTCCCAATAAAGATTCTTGTAGTCTCCAATCCCCAACCTTCTGCCCTGCATTCTGGAATCATGCATTTCGGTAAGTTGTCTTATATCCTTTTTTTAAAAAAATTATTTATTTATTTGGCCACACAGCTTGTGGAGACCTTAGTTCCCCAACCAGGGATTGAACCTATGTCCCCAGCAGTGAAAGCAGAGTCAGGGAATTCCCAAGTTGTCTTACATCTTTAGTCATTTTTAATCTGGAAGAGTTCTTCAGTTTCTTATTTGTTGGGGCCTGAATAACTTGATTGTTCTGCTATTCAAGACCTCTTTTTATTTTTCTCTCTTCCACATTTTGAGAGGGTTTTGTTCAAATCTCCAACTGTAATTTTTAAAAACACACAACTTCTTTTTTTTTTTTTTGGCCGTGAGTCAGGCTCAGTGCCCATGGCTCACGGGCCCAGCCTCTCCGCGGTATGTGGGATCCTCCTGGACCGGGGCACGAACCCGTGTCCCCTGCATCGGCAGGCGGACTCTCAACCACTACGCCACCAGGGGACCCAAAAAACACAACTTCTAACTGTAGTTTTCTTTAGTTGTTGCTTTATAAGTTGTGAGGCTGAAGTTTCAATTTTATATATATTTCTGATACTCATCTTCTTGCTCCATTGTTTCTTTTTTTAAAAATTAAATTATTATTTGGCTGCTTTGGGTCTTCGTTGCTGCTCGTGGGCTATCTCTAGTTGCGTAGAGCGGGGGCTATTCTTCCTTGCGGTGTGCGGACTTCTCATTGCGGTGGCGTCTCTTGTTGCGGACCATGGGTTCTAGGCATGAGGGCTTCAGTAGTTGTGGCACATGGGCTCAGTAGTTGTGGCTTGCGTGCTCTAGAGCGCAGGCTCAGTAGTTGTGGCGCACAGGCTTAGTTGCTCCATGGCACGTGGGATCTTCCCGGACTAGGGCTCGAACCCATGTCCCCTGCATTGGCAGGCAGATTCTTAACCACTGCGCCACCATGGAAGTCCCTCTACTGTTTCTTTTTAATATAAACACATTTTCTTTTGTCCTTTATGCCCTTTTATTAAAACTTAAATTCTATTTGTTGTGCATTGAGATTATTGCCCAATTTTCTTTTGGGTCATATTTGCCACCTGGTTAATCTTTTTCCTCCTTTCAATTTCAACCTTTATGTGTCTTCTTGCTTTAGGAGTATTTGTTGTGAATAACACATGGTTTGGTCTTTTTATTTCCTCCATTATGAGAGTCTCTGTCTTTTTGACTGGTGACTGTTGACATAGTAAGACTTATTTTGCAACTCATTTCACATTTTGTATTTCTGTACATAGTTTCTTCCCTTTTTCTGCCTTCCATTTGATAAACTGATTTTGTTTTCTGCTGGACTGAAAAATATACATACTGATTCTGTTCTTTGATGGTTGCCTTTAATTTAAGACCTACACTTACATTTACCTATCTTTATTATTTTCTTTTTTTATTCTTAAAATATTTATTACTATATTGGACATACTTCCTCAAAATTATTTTCGATCTTGAAAAATTTATCAAATGGAACATATATGCAAACAAATGTATACATATTTCTTGTTCCTTAACTTAAATGTATCCAGTGCTTTATTTCTTTTGGTTATCATTTTAGCAAAATGCATTCCAGGTCTGTTTGTAAGGTTTTCTTTTTCTTATTATTTTCTTTTTTAACAATTTGAATTATATTTAGTCATTATGAAAATTAACTTCTTAATACAAAGGTAACTATTTTTAGCATATTGGAATTCTATTTATTTATTTTTATTTTTACCCTCTTAACCATTTTTAAGTGTATAGTTCAGTAGTGTTAAGTTTCTTCACATTGTGGTGCAACCACAGTTTTCCTTAAATGGAACTTAATTTATTGTTGAATGTAGTGTTGCCGAAGCAACATCTTCATGTTTTTTCTACTTTATTGTTCTTTCTCCAGAATATGTATCAATTTGAAGGCACTGGGTTTTCAAATATCCCTCAACTTATAGACCATCACTATACAACAAAACAGGTCATCACTAAGAAATCAGGTGTAGTTCTGCTGAATCCTATTCCTAAGGTAGGTGCATATATACACTTAAAAATTTTTTTTAAGTTAAAAACATTTTTTTATTGAAGTATAGTTGATTTACAATATTGTGTTAGTTTCAGGTATGCAGCATAGCAATTCAGTTTCATATATATATATAATCTATCTATCTAGCTAGCTATATTCTTCTTCAGATTCTCTTCCCTTATAGGTTATTACAAAATATTGAGTATAGTTCCCTGTGCTATATAGTAGGTCTTTGCTGGTTATCTATTTTATATATAGTAGTGTGTATATGTTAATCCCAACCTCCTAATTAATCCCTCCTCTCACACCCCTTTCCCCTTTGGTAACCATAAATTTCCTTTCTATGTCTGTGAATCTCTTTCTGTTTTGGAAATAAGTTCATTTGTATCTTTTTTTTTTTTAAGATTCCACATATAAGTGATATCATGATATTTATCTTTCTCTATCAGCTTACTTTACTTAGTATGATAGTCTCTAGGTCATCCAAGTTGCTGCAAATGGCATTATTTCATTCTTTTTTTATGGCTGAGTAATATTCCATTGTGTGTTTGTGTGTGTGTATAAAATATTCCATTGTGTGTGTATATAGATATATATAGATATGTATACATATATCTATTTATCTATCTATATCACATCTTCTTTATCCATTTATCTGTTGATGGACATTTAGGTTGCTTCCATGTCTTGGCTATTGTAAACAGTGCTGCGGTGAACATTGGGGTCCATGTATGATATTTTTTCGAATTAGAGTTTTCTCTGGATATATGCCCAGGAGTGGATTGCAGGATCATATGGTAACTGTACTTTTAGTTTTTTAAGGAACCTCCATACTGTTCTCTATAAAGGTTGTGTCAAATTACATTTCCACCAACAGTGTAGTAGGGTTTCCTTTTCTCTACACCCTCTTCAGCATTTATTATTTGTAGACTTTTTGTTATGGCCATTCTGACCAGTGTGAGGCGATACCTCATTGTAGGTTTTTTTTTTGGCAGCTCAACACGGCGTGTGGGATCTTAGTTCCCTGACCAGGGATCGAACCCGCGCCTCCTGCAGTGGAAGCGTGGAGTCTTAACCACTGGACTGCAAGGGAAGTCCCACCTCGTTGTAGTTTTGATTTGCATTTCTCTAATAATTAGCGATGTTGAGCATTTTTTCATGTGCCTGTTGGCCATCTGTATGTCTTCTTTGGAGAAATGTCTATTTAGATCTTCTGCCCATTTTTTGATTGGGTTGTTAGTTTTTTTGATATTGAGCTGTATGAGCTATTTGTATATTTTGGAAATTAATCCCTTGTTGGTTGCGTCATTTACAAATGGGAGAAAATATCTGCAAATGATGCAACCGACAAGGGATTAGTTTCCAAAATATACAAACAGTCATTGATTTCTTAAAAATGATTTGAAACAAGTAAGGCAAAATATTAAGATTTAATAAAGCTGGTGTTTGGGCAATGAATGTTCTTTAGTGTTTAAATATTTAACAATTAAAATAAAATAAAAGATCATAAAAAGATTGGCAAACTAATTGATTTTAAGAAATGCTAATCATAGGAACAAAATCAGTTGTTACTTGCTCAAAGAACCAGACATAATTAATAGCACCTGATTCTGTTAGAACTAGAGAGAATTAATTAAAACTTATTCTATTATCTGTATATGGATTATGAGAATAAGAAGTTTGATCAGAAGAGCGGTATTCTATAATTGGCAGCATGAGGGACCTGAGTACGTTTTACATTGTTATAATTAGTATCAAACATTTCTAACACACAGAAAACACAAAGAATCATACTTGCACACCTGACTTCAGTTCCACCTTTCTTTTCCCTCCTCAGATGTAATTATTAAAGTTAGTGCATATTATTCTTCATTATGTTTTGAGAATTGTCCTTGTGAGATATTGCAAAATATTTAAATCTGGTTAATAACACAACTGATGTTTTTCTGAGGGAATTCAAAGATACACTAATAATATTCATTGGACTGTCATAACTATTCACAAAACACCTTAAGTTTCTAAAGGCTGAGGATGCTTTCACATTCCACTTGGTAACAAGGGAGGAAGCTATCTACAGCAGTATGAATGGACCTCAAGATGATCATACTAAGTGAAGTAAGTCCGACAGAGAAAGACATCTCTTATATGTGGAATCTAAAAAAAAAAAATGATACAGGGACTTCCCTCGTGGTCCAGCGGGTAAGACTCTGAGCTCCCAGTGCTGGGGGCACGGGTTCAATCTCTGGTTGGGCAACTAAGATCCCGCATGCCACACAATGCAGCCAAAATGAAAAATAAAATATAAATTAAAAAAATGATACAAATGAACTTATTTGCAAAACAGAACTAGACTCACAGATGTAGAAAACAAGCTTATGGTTACCAAAGGGGAAAGTGGGGGGAGAGATAAACTGGGAATTTGGAATTAATGGGTACATACTACACATACTACTATATATAAAATAGATAAACAATAAAAACCTACTGTATAAAACAGGGAACGATATTCAATATCTCATAATAACCTATAATGGAAAAGAATATGAACAAGAATATATGTGTGTATGTGTGTGCGTGTGTGTAACAGAATCACTTTGCTCTACACCTGAAACATTGTAAATCAACAATATTTAATGAAAAAAAAAATGCTTCAGGTTGAGTAACCTTGTGTTAAGGGTGACATGTGGCCTAAGAAACGAGGGAGTTTTGGTCTATGTTACAATATTCCAGATTAAGACAGTCCCTCAGTGGACAAGCTGGGACGCTTAAAAATTTTCATCTGATGACTTTGATGCTTCCTTTCTGATCATCATAAAGAATGAATAGCTCCTTAGCATCGGCAAGAAATACTGATGGTGGCGGTGATTTCATTCAAGTGACAAACTCATGCCAAGTTTCCAATCCTTATCTGTTTTAGGATTAGAATATGTAATCAGTAAAAATCATGGAAAGAAATACTAACTTGCTACAAAGCACTCTGAGTACCAACAAAGACCCCCTCATGTCTCATCTGTACTTCACGTGCTTATTTTGCATGATTTCAAGGCAGTGAAGGCAAAAGTCTCAACATTTATTTCTGACAGATCAACATCACGTTTTGGAGTAAAAGAAACACATACGAGGGGTACTATAATATATGTTTTCTTGAACTTATTCAGACTCGTAGGAGAAATGTTTTCATTAACTTTTACCAAATATTACTGGATTGTATAAATACATTTTCTACTTGGGTTCTGGTCTATGATATACTGTTATTTCTCTACTCATTTATTTTTTATCATATACTGACTAGATTCAGATTAATCTGATAAAAAGATCTTGTGGATTCTGCTGTACATAATGCACATAGCAATCAGTGATAGAATTTCTGTAAATTTACACTTATTGATGATCTAATACCTTCTCTTCATTTAGCTGTTGATTTTCACTAAGTAGATTAAATGGTGTTCTTAAAAGCAGAAAGCCACTTATGAATAAATACAAAACGAAATGTTCCCAAATGCAATCTTGGATGCAATGTCTTAAACTTAAAAAAATTCAGGTCCATTTATTTTGGATTAATTTCTCCCTGTTGGATGTTGACACATTGTTTTTCATCTGTCAAATGTATAATTATAAAACTAATCATTTTTGACAATGAAGTGAAATGATATACACACATTAAAGTGTCCATCTCTTTGCCATACTTCTATTTTTTTAAAAAATTTATTTATTTTTTATTTTTGGCTGCATTGTGTCTTCGTTGCTGTGTGCGGGCTTTTCTCTAGTTTCGGTGAGCGGGGACTACTCTTCGTTGCGGTGCGCAGGCTTCTCATTGCGGTGGCTTCTCTTTGTTGCGGAGCACGGGCTCTAGGCACATGGGCTCTAGGTGCACGGGCTTCAGTAGTTGTGGCATGCGAGCTTTAGAGCACAGGCTCAGTAGTAGTGGCGCACAGACTTAGTTGCTCTGCGGCATGTGGGGTCTTCCTGGACCAGGGATAGAACCCGTGTCCCCTGCATTGGCAGGCGGATGCTTAACCACTGCGCCACCAGGGAAGTCCCCCTTTGCCATACTTCTTAAACGCACTTCCAGATGACATTAAAAAAAATGGAAAAAAGGTCTTTATTCAGAGCCTACTGAATTTTCATTTTCAATTCTGAGGGTCTGTCTGTTTCTTTCTATCCCCAGTTTCATCTAACTTGAGTTTCACAAACAAGAAGCCTCTAAGTGAATGGTTAACATTATTAGTTATTTCATAAGAATCTGTAAAGCCTTTTTGGTATTGAGAAAGTGATAGAACCTAACGTACGTGTAAAAACAGTTTTGCAAATCAAGTAGTTTCTAATTCTTTGCTTCAACAAAACTGAAGAAAAACTCTACATTTGAGACTTCCCTGGTGGTGAGGGGTTAAGAATCCGCCTGCCAATGCAGGGTACACGGGTTCGAACTCAGGTTCGGGAAGATCCCACATGCCGCAGAGAAACTAAGCCAGTGCGCCACAACTACTGAGCCTGCGCTCTAGAGCCTGCGAGTCACAACTACTGAGCCTGCATGCCACAACTACTGAAAGCCACGCGCCTAGAGCCTGTGCTCCGCAACAAGAGAAGCCACCACAATGAGAAGCCTGCGCTCCGCAACGAAGAGTAGTCCCCGCTCACGGCAACTAGAGAAAGCCTACGCGCAGCAAAGAAGACACAACGCAGCCAAAAATGAATATAAAATAAATTTAAAAAGAAAACCCAAAAACCTCTACATTTGAGTTGTGAGACTATTAAAAATAATATTTAATAAGAGCTTACTGTGTGAGTTTTTGGCATATAACTAAGAGGAAATTTGTAAAATTTGGTGAAACTGCTACAAGGAAATTCTTTCCACTTCCATACTTTTTCTGTTCCCACACTTACATATGTGAACAAAATTCTTTAGTTATTTTACATTAAACTTTTTTTCTTTTTAAGGAATAGAAATCATATAGAACCTGGCCTCACAATAAATAATTTTCATCAACATGAAATTGGGAAAATAAAGCTCCTATCCATCTCAGTAAGAGATGCATTTCAGTTAAATTTTACTTCAAAAAAATTTATAATTTCATATTTTATTTACCATAATCTGTATTATTTATATTGTTTTGATCATCTGTGTATCTTTAATAATTGTAATTATTTTAATCCACATGACTTTTTAAGCACTTAGAAGAGAAAATTAAATATTCATTTTTAGAACGTACTTTTCTGCAAAGAAACATAATAGCTGGATCAAGAAAAGATTTCCAAGAACAAAAATATATTACATTAGGATGCAGCCAGGGTGGAGAATTCAAAAACAATTCCATAGGGGGCAGTAAAATGAAAATAGGAATTCAAAGGAAAAAGGAGCAAAGTAAAAATTCCAACTGTTAAGGAAGGGGTTGCTTGTGCCTTTTAAAAATTAATGATGGGTGTCAAGCATTATGGTACTTGGATTCCACTGGACATGTGATAGAGTGATTAATAGTTTTATGTAAATGTGTTGATATATATATTGAAATTTCTATTCTTTGTAACTATTTGAATCCATGCTGAGAATTTCAGGTCAACTTCAGCCTGTGGGAAGAGGCATATGATGTTTCACAATTCTTTTAGGAGAGATGTGAAGAGAAGAGCACTAATTCTTCCCCCTTCCTTTGTTACCCTGATAGGAACACAGACATATTACTGGGGAAGAGAAACTAGGTGTCAGCAGACACAGGAAGGAGTGGACATTTTTTCAGTTCTATGCCAGGAAGTCCACTCAAACTGAGGCTGGAAACAATAGGACACACTAGTCTTGAAGCCCCTGGTATTCTGGAATCCCTTCCCACACCCCAAATGACAAACCCCCAAAACTTCCTTCCGCTGAGTAGACTATTCTGAAACTCTCAGTAACTCTTCCCCACAGCAAAGAACTAGTTTTTCCTTTCCCTTGTGATTTGAATCCCTCCCCCTTGTTTACTAGATGATGAGGATGCCGCCCTTTTTCATTCCCCATGAAGAGAAAATGACCGTGTGGGGTCAGGGTGAAAGTGGAGGTTGTGAAGTCCTAGAGCAGACCCATTAGTCTTATATTTGAAGCAGTATAAAAATGTAGATGCCAGATGCAAGGTAGCATCTGGAAACAATGGAGGGGAAGACACGTATGTGCCAGGCATAGGACAATGGCTCTCCTAGAAGTCTGTCCTGAAGTAGTGGCTTTCCTCCAGTGAACCCTAGATCTGGGGACCATACCAAGGTGCTTCGATTCCAAATTTTCGTCTCACCTATGCTTGGGGTAGAAGTCCCCTTTGACTATTCAACACACCCTTTGTAGCACCATTTACATACCCATACAGGCCACCTAGAGGTTTTTGGGTTCATTTCTTGTTTTTAATCAAGGCTGGGACCTGGTTTCCTCCCATGGAATCACTATTTTTTTTTTTTTTTTGAATCACTATTGACAAGCTTGAGAAGAGAATTCTTGGAGTGGATATCTTGAAGATAAAAGAACCATTGCTCAGGTCCCTGGTACCCTTCAGTCACTCTCCAGGCTCCTGGCTTGGCTTCCCCAGCCTTTTTGAATAAGCAGGGGAGCTCTGAATGCAGACCAGCCAAGTGGAGCTCAGCCCGCAGAGACTGGCCATCCCTGGTGGAAGGCTGCCATTGGGCACTGGGACTCCTGGAAAACCTGTACTGCTGGGTTTGCAGTTCTCCATCTTGGCTGCTTCTCGGACTGACCACGAGGCTGAGTTTTCACCAGCCTCTTGCCTCCCCTCGTTTCCCACTCACTTGCACGTGCTGACCCCCTCTGCAGTGGCTACATGGCCACATCTTTCTAACCAGGCTGAGACTCGCTTGCCTAAGGTCTGACTCCCTTCTATCCTCTACAGAACACTTGTGAGTCAACACCTCTGGCCCTAGCGTAAGAGTGGTCAGATATTGTGTAACTCATCTACTTAAGAGTGGAAAACCAAAGTCAAGGTGAAGAGACCTGGTATCCTCACTCAAGTTTTTCATCTATATTATCCAGCCTCCACTCTGATAACCAGAGCACCAAGGAAGAGTAGGTCAGCAATTATGTCCATGATGATTTTTTTTTAGGGTTACAGAAAAATGGAAGTTTATTCAACTTTTTCTTATTGGTAAATTGTTACTTCTTTAGTCCTTTTCTATTTCCATTGAAAGACCTATAAAAGGGAGAGCTCAGTAGTTCAGATTGAATATAGAATACATAAGGTATCTTACTTTTATAAGAAGGTTATCCATTTCTGGGATTCACCAAACTCTTGGCTTTTAGTTTACTTAAATTATGAAACCAAATTAAAACTGCTTTTTAGATACTGAAGAGTCCAGAAAAATCGTTTGCTTTCTACAACTAAAATTTTGATTTTATATTTATAATTTTATTTTTGTTTTAGACTTCCATGGTTATACCATTCCAAATTGGAAAAAAAAATACTTGTTAGTTAATATATTTACTTCCAGGACTCTGTATAGAATAAATATCTACTATACTATTTCTCTCATAGAGAAATAGAGAGATATTTCTGATCACTGATCATTGGTATTTCAGTTAGAAATATGATATTCAGAAGAAGTTCAACTTAGGATTTTTTTTCCTAATTTTTTTATTATTTTGAATTATGGAGCAACTGTGTCCATGATTATAAGGAGGTAGGGCGATGGCTTTTGAAAAGGGGAAAGGAGATGGCTTATGATTCTCTCTTGGCTGGAACCCTGGTCCTGCCTGCACCTTGGATGGCTCCTGATTGCCTCGGTCTGAGAAGAGATTCCCTTCCCCACACAACCCTCCATACCCCACTTCAGGCTGAGGGGTGCGGATGTGAAGCCCAGAGGTTGGTGTCTAAGAGAGAAGACGGCTGTTGCACAAACTAAGGCCACCTCAGGTTAAACGGAACGAGTTACACATCCAAACAAACGCGGTGAGAACCGAAGGGATAAACGTACTACCCGAAGTATTCTCCTGGGACCCTCCCCAAGGACTTGGATTGCTTTAATGATCCCGCCAGGACAGGAGGACTCAGCGTACTCCTCCCATAACTAAAGGGTCTAAAGGTCTGGGCAGACCCCGTCCCTCCCTCGTCAGGGACGAGACCTATTCTCATTGCTCTCCCTTACCTCACTCCAGGGCTCCGTGAAGAGAATGAGAGAGGAATCTAGGGGTCCGGATCCCTTCCTCACTACCCCAGCTGGATGGTACCTGGGGGACACAATCACGGTTCCAAATCTCACCCCACAACAGCGTCTCCTGCGAGTTCTTCAGGTATTTGCAAGCCACCAGATGCATGCCCTCTTCGTCCAGGCAGGCGCTTCGGGACTTTGCAAAATAGGCATCTATTTGGGGGGCTCTGAGCAGCAGCACCCGCTTCTGTCGAGTCTCCAAGCCCGGGTGCAGGCTTTTTTTTTTTTTTTTTTGAACATCTTTATTGGAGTATAATTGCTTTACAATGGTGTGTTAGTTTCTGCTGTATAAGAAACAGAATCAGCTGTACGTATACATATATCCCCATATCCCCTCCCTCTTGCGTCTCCCTCCCACCCTCCCTATCCCACCCCTCCAGGTGGTCACAAAGCACCGAGTTGATCTCCCTGTGCTATGCGGCTGCTTCCCACTAGCTATCTATTTTACATTTGGTAGTGTATATATGTCCATGCCACTCTCTCACTTCATCCCAGCTTACCCTTCCCCCTTCCCAGGTCCTCAAGTCCATTCTCTACGTCTGCGTCTTTATTCCTGTCCTGCCCCTAGGTTCATTAGAACCATTTAAAAATTTTTTTTTAGATTCCATATATGTGTTAGCATACGGTATTTGTTTTTCTCTGTCTGACTTATTCACTCTGTATGACAAGACACTAGGTTCATCCACCTCACTACAAATAACTCAATTTCCTTTCTTTTTATGGCTGAGTAATATTCCATTGTATATATGTGCCACATCTTCTTGCAGGCTTTTAACGAGGGCTGCCAGAGGCGCGGAGAAGCGGGACTCTGCCGGTGCTCCCTTGCACCAGAAAGACTGTATCCCGGTATCCGTCTCCGCAAGAGCGCTAGGAGCGCTCAGGCCCCACCCACCTGTGGGCCGGAAGCTATGATTGGCTCTCTGGAACGCCAATCAGAGCTCGGCGCTCTGAGTGGGGCGGGGGGAACGCAGCCCTGCCCTCCTGCTTGAACAGGGCCTGGGGGGCTGTCTGTGCTCTCCCGGAGAAGCCGTTTCCCTGGAGTCCCTTAGTGCGGTCCCGTGGTGACCTGAGATGTCCGGCCACACCTCAGTTCCCCACGCACCTGCTCACCGCTGCGGCAGGGCCCGTGAAAGGAGCAGGAGGGGGATTTCTAGTAGCGTTAGCGGGTTCCAGATGCCACTGCATGAAACAGCAACCTAGACCCTAAGTCCACTCCAGCTGACTTGGTAAATGTGAATCTTGACTAGCCCTGGAGTCTTCCCCATAGGCAGGTGGAAAAGAGGGACGTCAGCTGCCCCTGTACAGAAAAACTGAAATCGCAGGTACCATGGATGTGGAAATGTGGGGTCCTGGGAATCCTCAGCA
>NW_020175393.1:1075170-1121892 GCF_003031525.2 Neophocaena asiaeorientalis asiaeorientalis | reverse complement strand
ATAAACATTTTTTAAAAAAAGTTTGAAAAGCACGGAGCCCTCTCCCTGAATTGAACTCCTGGTGCCCTTGCTCCCAAAGTAACCAAGAGGCCCTCTCCCTCTGAGCCCTACCCCCACCACCCTTAGACTCATCCTTAAGGAAAGGAGCCCTCAGCCAGAGTGACCTTCCTTCAGGACATAGCAGGTTATGGAAAGGGGCTGTGCTCTTTCTTTCTGAAAATAGCTGCTGTCTGGGGTTCCACATGATGATCAGCTCATCATTTTTCAGTTACATCGAATCCTTCATTTTAATAATCATCTGCAGAAAAAATTGAATTGATCATTGAATATCTTCACACAAAAGAAACTCAAGCCCTAATTGCTACATCAGTAAGTTGTAGCAAACACTTAAAGAAACAATTCTAATCCTACAGAAGTTCTTACAGAATATAAAAAGAGGATATATCCTCTACTTATTTTAGGAGGCTTGTAATAACCTTTATACTAAAAATTTGACAAAGACAGTACAAAAAAGGAAATTTATAAGTCAATCTCACTCGTGGATATAGATACAAAAACCCTAAACACACAGTTCACATGGACTTTCACACAGGTAGAATAAATCTCACACTCAAATAAAAGGAGAAATCATTAACTTCTTGGAAAAACTAGAGATTGTTCTACTGTACTTTCCTTCCAAGGAAAAGAAAGAAAAAAATACATCCATCTAGGAAGAGAAAAAAAATCACACAACTTTCCTATGTTTCCTTTAAAGAAATATTTTGGGGTGGGGGGTTGTGGATCTCTTACTGAGGAAAAGCAACCTATTGGAACCTCTGTGTTCTGCATCGTGTACTTAAACCCAGGCTGGGTTATTCTCGACTCTCTCTATGGAGACACTCTCCATCTCAGCCTCATTTCTCACAAAGAATCACTCACTTAGAATCAGATGAATTTTTAACACAACCAACTTAGAAAAATGAATGATAGAACATGTGCAGGAATTACAGCTGTTCTTCTACTCCAGTGGTTCTCAAAATGTGGTCTTTGGATCAGCAGCTTTTGAAATGTATTTAAAAGGTAAATTCTTAGGTCTGAACCCAAAACTTCTGAATCTGACACTCTGGATGCGGGACCCAGACATCTGCATTTTAACACGCCTTCCAGGGGATTCCGATGCACTCAAGTTTGGGAATGCCTGCTTGGATTCAACTGCTAGTACTCTCACAGATAAGAGTGCACCTGGACCCATACCAGTGACATCTGGCAAAAACCTTTAGACAAAAATCAACAACAAAAGAAAATCCCATAATGTTCTTACTTTCTAATAGCTCTGGATTTTCAGTACAAATAATTCTTTAACAACAAAGTTTTGAGCTAGCTAGGGAAAGGTCACAGAGGCAGACAGGCTCCTATTGAGGCCAAAATAGAGATTTGTCTTACTTGATATTTTTAGAACTAAAAACATTTTTTTTTTAAATTGTGGGCTTATTTTTAGGCTCAGCATGGAATCACCCTCCTTATGGTTCTACTCTCTGCTTGGTTCACTCATTGAACAGTCTTTCACTCTTTGTTTAATAAAAAGTCCAGTAGAGTCATTTATTCTGTGTGTGTGAGAAGAGGGAAATGCCAATGATGCTTTTTCTCATTTGACAGAAGAAATTCGCAAGTAATTTTAGCTTCCTGCAGATGGAGATGTTAACAATATTATCATTAAAGCTTACATTATCAAGAAAGGTGAGTGGTCAGGATTACAGATGTTTTATAGGTTAAGGGGTATTTTATCCAGTCTTGTCCAAAGTCTTTGATGTATAGGGGTTTGACAACTTGTCTTTGTTAGATGTATCATTTACAGAGACAGCGTTATGTTAAAAAAATGCATTCATCATTCTCCCCAGATTTGTGAGCAGAAAATAACATCTTTTCCTTATTACCTTACAGAGAATTTTGTCACCTGCGTCTTAAGGCTAAGAACTGAAATTCCATCTTTGGCATTGAGTTAAAAAGAGGTAGACCCTTCTAGAGAGTCAAATATTATACTGTGAAATGGAAAATGGCTTAGTGGGGTTACTTAGGCAGAGAATTTGGGACTTTTTAACAACAGCCAAAAGGAAAGAAAGAAAGAAAAAGAAAGGAAGGAAGGAGGAAAGAAAGAAAGAAAGAGAGAAAGAATGACAGGAAGGAAGAACATAGAAGCATAGGAAAGGAAAAAAACAAGCTTTCGTTATGTATAGGTGATATGATTGTCTACAGAAAAAAAAACCAAAAAAATCTGAGATATAAGAATTAATAATATTTTAGCAAGGTGGTTGGATAAATACACAAAATAATCAATTGCACTTTTCTATCAAAACAACAACAAAAAATGGGATATGTGGTAAAATGGTCTCTTTTAATAGCAAACTTACAGTAATCAGAAATAAATTCTCAGAAAGAAAAGACAAGCAAATTGTCTCGTTTCAAAACACAAGAACAGGGCTTCCTTGGTGGCGCAGTGGTTGAGAGTCCGCCTGCCGATGCAGGAGACACGGGTTTGTGCCCCGGTCCAGGAAGATCCCACATGCCACGGAGCAGCTGGGCCCCTTGAGCCATGGCCGCTGAGCCTGCGCGTCCAGAGCCTGTGCTTCGCAACGGGAGAGGCCACAACAGTGAGAGGCCCGTGTACCGCAAAAAAAACAAACAAAAAAACCCCACAAGAACATAAGGTTTCTAATGTTATTGTTAAATTATTATCTTTAAGATGATTTAATACACAATTCATTGTTAATTTCCTTTTGCTGCCCAACATCTGCTAATTTCCTTTTTGTGCATTCATGTTTTGGTTGTTCATTTGCTAAGCAGGACTTAGAAGAAGGAAAGTGGCCAGATTCTCTGCCTCTTCTGAATGAGATTTTCACAGCGTTTTAAGTGAACAAATACTTATTGCATGCACATTTAAAATATAAATGATCATGATTAGGAATGATATTTGATGACCTTTGTTCCCGTACAAACACGGACGCGTGTATGTGCTTTTCTTTTCCTTAAGTGGAATCTTTTCATAAGACTTTGGATCTGATTTAAGTAGCTCTGAATTTGAATGTGCTCTCAAATATTTACTAAACCATCATTATTAAGCATATACTTTGTGTGCAATGTGATAAGTCTCTCGGGCTGTAAATGTGAATAATATGTAATCCCTGCTCTTAAGGGAACGAAAGCCTAATAGAGGAGGCAAATATGTTGATAAGTGATGATAATAGACTCTAATGCTCTACTGTTATACGGTAGTTATGTTATAATGACCCGGGAGCCTCTTACAAGATTGACTGTAGCTTGGACAATCCTTCACCAAGAAAAAAAAAAAAAAAAAGAAAAAACATGCAAGATTTAAATGGGGAAAACTAAAAACATTGAAAGGGAGTTCTCTGGTGGCCCAGTGCTTAAGAATCTGCCTGCCAACATGTATACAATGGAATATTACTCAGCCATAAGAAGAAACGAAATTGAGTTATTTGTAGTGAGGTGGATGGACCTAGAGTCTGTCATACAGAGTGAAATAAGTCAGAAAGAGACAAAAAAATACCGTATGCTAACCCCTATATATGGAATCTAAAAAAAAAAAAAAAAGGTCTGAGGAGATATATCCAAAATATATAAAGAACTGTTTGTCAATTTTGTTTATCTTTTCAAAGAACCAGTTCTTAGTCTCATTAATCTTCTCTTTTTTTAAAGTCTCTATTTCATTTATTTCTGCTCTAATCTTTATCTCCTCTCCTCTACTAACTTTGGGTTTTATTTGTCCTTCTTTTTCTAATTCCTTTAGGTGTAAGAGTAGGTTGTTTATTTGAGATTTTTCTTGTTTCTTGGGGTTAGGCCTTTATCGCTATGAACTTCCCCCTTAGGACTGCTTTTTCTGTGTCCCATAGATTTTGGACAGTTGTGTTTCTATTTTCACTTGTCTCAAGGTATTTTTTGACTTCCTTCTTGATTTCTTCATTGACCCATTGGTTGTTTAGTAGCATGTAGTTTAGTCTCCATGTGTTTGTGGCAGTTTTTTCCACAGTATTTTAAAATATTTATTTATTTGTTTATTATGGCTGTGACAGGTCTTAGTTGCGGCATGCAGGATCTTTGCTGCGGTGTGAGGTATCTTTAGTTGCGGCATGTATGTGGGATCTAGTTCCCTGACCAGGGATCGAACCTGGGCCCACTGCATTGGGAGCTCAGAGTCTTAGCCATGTACCACCAGGGAAGTTCCTGTAGTTGATTTCTAGTTTTATACTGTTGTCCCAAAAGATGCTTGATATGATTTCAACCATCTTAAATCTATTAAGACTTGTTTTGTGGCCTAATATGCCAGTCTGGAGAATTTTCCACCTGCAATTGAAAAGAATGTGTGTCCTGCTGATTTTGGATGGAATGGGCAAAGCAACTAGGCAGAGACATAAGGGTCAGTGATGCGATGAGTCAAGCATGTTGGAGATTAGGTAACGATGCATCCACAGCCCACTTGTGGATGTTCATCCTTCAGATACATATCCTCCTTTTTTTTTTTTTTGCGGTACGCGGGCCTGTCACTGTTGTGGCCTCTCCCGTTGCAAAGCACAGGCTCCGGATGCGCAGGCTCAGCGGCCATGGCTCACGGGCCTAGCCGCTCTGCAGCATGTGGGATCTTCCCAGACCGGGGCACGAACCCGTGTCCCCAGCATCGGCAGGCGGGCTCTCAACCACTGGGCCACCAGGGATGCCCACATATCCTCCTTTTATCCAGGGAGACTTAAGGAGAGGAATGTGTACAGATCCAGCGTATATTTCTGCAATTTCACTTCAGCTAAGAAAAAAGAGTGTATATCTTGATTATCAGTGTGTGTATCTCTTCTCAAGTTTCCATCATTCCTACCATAATGCTTCTCAAGTTTCCATCATTCCTACCATAACGCACCGCAATTGTTCACTTTCAGTAGGAGTACATCTCAGGCCCATTTTCAGAAAATCAGATTACAGGAGAACATAACCAGGAAAGCATTACTCAAAAGAGCAGATACCTATCATCTGGTGTTCATGGAGCAATTAAACCTTAGACTGATCTACTTAATAAATATTTGTAGCTGCAAATGGGCTACAGTCTTTGATTTTCGGCTTAATAAGTATTTCTTTTTGCCCTTCAGGTTCAGACTAATATTGATTGTAATTCTCTACTACCACCTAGTGGAAAATCCATCCATTAAAAAAAAAATGAAAAAAAGGCCCCATTTTTTATTTCTTAAAATTCCGCAGTAAATACCTGATCTTGTTATAAAATATCTTGTTATAAAAAGTTCCATTCACATAGAAGAGTGTAAAAAGGGTAAAAGGTCTCCTTTTATCACTCCCCTCTCTCCATTTCACTCTGCTTCCCAAAGGTAACTGTGCATTGTAGCCTGTATCCTGCTAGGACATTCCCTGTGCTTTTACATATTCAGGTATACAGCAGGAAAAATTCTAAGACATCAACTAAGGGTTGTTTTGTCTTTCTACTATAGAGACAGATAAGGCATTTTACCCTTCATGCCTTGGGTGGCCACAGCAAAACAATGATGATCGAAAGGTTAAGCTCTTGAGCTTCAAATTTACCTTTGAAAACTATGGTAGAAGCAAGATGAATGAAAGGCCTAGATTAGTAAATATCTGGTCAATGCTTATGCCACAAGTGGTAGATTTGGGAAGGACTCCTGATGAAGTTAGGGCCAGTTTTCTTGCTTGGAGTTGATACAGAATCCAGGCTTTGCACCCTGTAATCCTTCTAAACTGTGTCACAGATGATTTTGTTTTGCTTTAGTTTACATAATTTAAATTTAAAAAAACCTGATCTACTAAATTAGGAGGCAAAAAAGGAAACAGGATATTTGATTGTGCTATGCTTGACCTATGACCTATTTGGTTTTCTATTGCCAAAGCCCACAAACTCCACAACTGAAATTTCTGATCTCATTTTGTGGTTTTTAATAAACTTTTTGGAGGTGTAATTTACATAAAACCAATGGAAACATTTAAAGCAGGGTTCCCCAACCTCTGGGCCACGGACCTGTAGCGGTCCGTGGCCTGTTAGGAACCGGGCCACACAGCAGGAGGTGAGTGGCAGGCAAGCGAGGCAAGCTTCATCTGTATTTACAGCTGCTCCCCATCACTCGAATTACCACCTGAGCTCCGCCTCCTGTCAGATCAGCGGCAGCGTTAGATTCTCATAGGAGCGTGAAACCTACTGTGAACTGCGCATGCGAGGGATCTAGGTTGCGCGCTCCTTATGAGAATCTAATGCCTGATGATCTGAGGAGGAGCTGAGGCGGTGATGCTAGCGCTGGGGAGCGGCTGCAAATACAGACTATCATTAGCAGAGACCATAATAAATCAATTGCTTTCAGACTCATATCAAAACCCTACCAGTGAGTGGCAAGTGAAAAGAAGCTCAGGGCTCCCATTGATTCTGCATTACGGTGAGTTGTATAATGATTTCATTATACATTACAGCGTAATAATAATAGAAATAAACTGCGCAATAAATGTAAGGCACTTGGATCATCCCAAAACCACCCCCCCCCGCTCCCGTCTGTGGGAAAAATTGTCTTCCATGAATCTGGTACCTAGTGCCAAAAAGGTTGGGGACCGCTGATTTAAAGTATTCAGTTTGATGAGTTTTGACAAATGTATACACTGTGTAACCACCACCCCAATTGATACATAGAACATTTTTCGTGTCTCAAAAAGTTCCTTCTTGCCCTTTTGCAGTAACTCCCCACTCTAGACACCTACTAATTTGATTTCTATCACTTTAAATTGATTTTGGGGAAAAAAAAGAAAAGGATTTGTTCCCCATCCTCAGATTTTTTTTTTTTTTTTTGGTCACTGCCATGAGGCATGCAGGATCTTAGTTCCCTGACCAGGGATCAAACTCGTGCCCCTTGCAGTGGAAGCACAGAGTCTTAACCACTGGACCATCAGGGAAGCCCCTCATTTTGCTGTCTTAATTTCTGGGAAGAAAACCTAAATGTAAACATATGTATTTAATCTAATTAACACAGGACATGCTTTTATTCTGTAAACTATTAGCTCTTGTGGTCTTTAGACAACGCTGCAAATCATTGACTTAGTTACTCCACTTACTTTCTCAGTAAAAATTAAAAATTTCACCTCTGAAAAACTTCTAAGGTCAATAGTGGTTATTATGTTCAGCTTTGTAGTCTCACCTAAATGATTTTATAAGTTTGGACTAATTTAAATTGAGTTAAGTAAGAAATGACTTTTGATTACCTGCAACATTCTTTAAAAAAATTTTTTTTTGTTTTAATTTATTTATTTACTTTTGGCTGCGTTGGGTCTTTGTTGCTGCACACAGGCTTTCTCTAGTTGCAGTGAGCTCGGGCTCTAGAGCGCAGGCTCAGTAGTTGTGGAGCACGGGCTTAGTTGCTCCGCGGCATGTGGGATCTTCCTGGACCAGGGCTCAAACCGGTGTCCCCTGAATTGGCAGGCGGATTCTTAACCACTGAGCCACCAGGGAAGCCCCACCTGCAACATTCTTAAAAGAAATAATAATTCATAGAAACAAAGAAAAAAATACTGAATCACCAAAAAATACTGAATCACTTTTACGTATATACTCTTGTCCATATTTACTTTTTGCAAAACTGAAATTAAGATGGTAAACTCAAGTCCATTGACAGATGAATGGATAAAGAAGATGTGGTGTATATATATATATATATATATATTTACACAATGGAATATTACTCAGCCATGAAAAAGAATGAAATAATGCCATTTGCAGCAACATGGATGAACCTAGAGATTATCATACTAAGTGAAGTAAGTCAGACAGAGAAAGACAAATATCATATGATATCACTTATATGTGGAATCTAAAAAAAATGATACAAAACAGACTCACAGATATAGAAAACAAACTTTTATGGTTACCAAAGGGGAAAGGTTGGGGGGAAGGATAAATTAGGAATTTGGGTGTAACATATACATACAGTACTATATTTAAAATGGATAACCAACAAGGACCTACCTACTGTGTAGCACAAGGAACTATACTCAATATTTTGTAATAACCTATATGGGAAAAGAAGCTGGAAAGGAATATATATATATATTTACATATATATGTAAAGCTGAATCACTTTGCTCTATGCCTGAAACTAACACAACATTGTAAATCAACTATACTTTAATAAGAAAAGATGGTAAACTCAATGTGGTATACACATTAGTGTATTGTATTAATAAGATTAATTATATTTTAAAGCTGAAGTTGAAAGCTTTAAATAATATTGTCATCTAACTATACACATATTTGAAACACACACATAATGATGACTTAAAATTAATAAGCAAAAAAAGAGAGGGGCTTCCCTGGTGGCGCAGTGGTTGAGAGTCCGCCTGCCGATGCAGGGGACGCGGGTTCGTGCCCCGGTCTGGGAAGATCCCACATGCCGCGGAGCGGCTGGGCCCGTGAGCCATGGCCGCTGAGCCTGCGCGTCCGGAGCCTGTGTTCCGTAGCGGGAGAGACTACAACACAGAGAGGCCCGCGCACCGCAAAAAAAAAAGAGGACTTGTTCAAATTTGGTCTTGGAATATATTCACTGTACTCTTTAAAAGAAATAGAAAAAGTTTTTATTTCCTTGAGTGTAATCAGCTCGGCCATTTTCTCTCAGAATACTCTCACTCAGTATCCTGATAAATTTGAGTGCTTTTGCTGATATTTTCATGGCCTTAAATATCTTAAAAACAAATAACAAAAACCCTTTGAATCGTGAGAGACCTACAGGCTTCTATAATTATTATGTTACCTTCTTTATTTTAAAATGTTTTATTATCACTCTGGTTATTGGGATAGCAAAAACTTTAACAATTGACCACTCTTAGGTACCTGTCCACTTATATGAATTAAGTGACCAGTTTCCTCTGACAATTCTTTTTTGTCGTTGTTGCCTTCCTGAAGACTAAACTCTTAATTGAAAATATTAAAACTGTCAAGCTATCTTTTACCGTACTCTAAAAATACCCTTTTTCCCACTAGATAGCCACTACCCATTTGACCACTAGGTGGCCCCAAAGCCTTAATCTGTCACAATATGAAACGCAGGAGGCCAGAAGTTAATTAGGTGCATTTTGCATGCTTTATATACTTTAAATTAATTCTATACACTCAAAAGAGCTACCCTGTGTATCAACCCACAATGCTGAAAAAGCTGACAAAACACAGGAGCTCAACCTTTCCTTTATTAATCTTGTCCAGGTAAAAATATTGCGAATATGTGTCGTAATGACTGTAGATGTTTCAGGAACGGTAAAAGCATACTCTTGTTCGTATTCCAAGTCTGGATTGGTGATTTTAATACTTTTTTTTTTTTTTTGCTGTACGCGGGCCTCTCACTGTTGTGGCCTCTCCCGTTGCGGAGCACAGGCTCCAGACGCGCAGGCCCAGCGGCCATGGCTCACGGGCCCAGCAGCTCCGCGGCATGTGGGATCCTCCCGGACCGGGGCACGAACCCGTGTCCCCTGCATCGGCAGACGGATTCTCAACCACTGCGCCACCAGGGAAGCCCCAATACATTTATTTTAAAGAAGGTTTTGTTTCTGGGTTTAAAATACCCTTGTCAATCAGTAGGAATCCTAGTCCGCACTTTACAGGCTGCATTAGAAGAACACAGAAAGTTGCCAAAGCCCCTCACTGTCTAGAATGTGTACTTACCTTCAGAGTAATGGCTCATAAGTCTTTGTGAGATTGTGAGATTTCTAGATTCTACTCCTCTATTCTGATATTGTTGGCTACTGTGATAAATTAAACTACGCCATCTGGCCAAACAGATGTTTTCTGTTTTTCTCTCAAACTTGAAGAAGCCCTCTGCTAGAAGCTATCACCAAAAATTGGGTCTTCTGAGAGAAACAACAGAAAAGGACAATCTCAGGGGCTCAGAGGGAATGATGACCAGGATTTCTTGATTCTTGCTATTGCAGAGAATAGAATTATGAGAACAAATTTACCAGTTTAAGCTGATATGGTCACCTATTGACACCTGTCAAACTGTATCAGGGGCCTTAAAAATTGGAACTTATAGGACTATTTTAGTACAGAAGCAGAGAAGTCATTAACATAGTCTGCTAGCCCTAGATCAGTGGGACAGGAAATAAGACTGAATGAAACTGTTAACCAATATTTAATTATGGTTATAATGTTTATTTATTTCAGAACATTGTTTTAAATGTTCTATTTTCTGATGAACATGTAAGCAGACCATTTTATTTTCTTCTTATCTATCTGTAATCCTCAGGTTTAACCTATGTTTATGGAAAATAAAACCCAGTGTTCTTTGAATGATGTCTTGTTCCATTGGAACCACAGAATTCAGGAAAAAATATCCTATAGTAAATCTTAATATAGACTGCAAAGTATAACTACTCAGGAAAAATGAAAGATATTGATGACCCTATTCCTAATTGGAATTCTGACAAGTGCTTTTACAATTTTCAAGCTTAGAAAAATCCCAGCTATCCTTTGTTAAAGGACAATGAGTCAAATTTTGCTTTTTATAGCTACCATAGCTCTATAGACAATCAAATATTTTTGTAGACAGCATCACTGGTGGAATATATGATAATTCTATAGAAAATTTGGTATATAGTTCTTCTCTGCAAATAGTTTTCAAAGTGCTTTTGTGGGTTGCTTTATGTTTTTATGGCAATGTAGTGATATGCAGTGGTTCACATCTCCAAATTTGGAATGCTGAGCATGCCAGAAATGTCACATAAAAAGGAAAATCTCATTTCATTAATCTCATTAATTTCTCTAATAAGAGAAAGAACTGCAGTTTGTTTGTGGAAACAAGGCCTACAAAATCCTCTGAGCACACTGGTTCCTAGTTTATTGTCCCCACCCGACAGGTGGAAAAGGATGTTAATTTCTGATGAGCCAGAATCACTGATGAACTTTGAGCATCTCAGAGAAAATGGGATTTCATCCTCAGTGAAAGGCCCTACAAATGAAGCTCTGAGATGGTGAGTCGGGGAGGGTTCTTGGGATAAGTAAGCTCTTGCATGGCAATAAAATGATTTCTGGTTATCATAGGAGTAATTAAAACTATGACCTTATGGGCTAAAGCCTTCCAGAAAGATGTGAACTGTTAATATCATTAAGACCTTTGTTTTGTTGACTACATGACAAGAAAGTCTTCACATCTTAATCCTAAAACAGGCCAAATAAAAGAGCCTGTCAAATTAAGGATATTGAATTAGAATATTTCTGGAAAATCTTATTTGGTCAATTCATTACTTTAGGGGTAGGAATCGTGTAGGGAAAATGTTCCAAAATTTGGAAATAAGGCAAAAATCTGCTTTCTCGATTAATATATGTGAACATTTTCTTATAATCCTGCCTGATTATCATCCTGTTTCAGGGATTGTAAGTTGACTGACTAAAAAGAGCCCAGCTGGCCCTGTACTATGAGACGTTAATCTGTAGAAAGCTGACAAGGTGTGATGCCTTTGCTTTTTATCTGGTAAAGGAGATAACTCCAAGGTTATGATTTTATTGCTTTGTAGTACATTAACCATTTTGAATCTCTAACACAGTGATTTCCCCTGACTATGTGCAACTTTGTTTTGCAAATACTCTTTGAATCTAGTCTCTTGCGTTCTTCCTGGTTCCCTCGTTAATGTTTGGTAACACTTTAAAAAATCTAACAAATACATTTCTCCAACATATGGTAGGCTCATCATAAACAGATAACCATCCCCCCGCCACCAAGCCAGAACAGGTCTCATAAACCACTTTACTGCTTCGAAGCTGCTATGGTGGCTTTTGGTAGCCTTTTTTTTTTTTTAACCACTGCTTCCCTCAAAGCCAGTTGCTTTTCCTGTCACCTTTGCCTCGAACTGAATGCAGGGTAGATGCCCATTTCCTCCTGTCACTCAGTTGTGAATTGAAGTCTGAGGTGCATGAATTTGATTTTTTTAAAGGTGGGACTTAGGTCTTATATTGGTGCCCTGGCTTCCAAGAGGACTGGGAGAAGTGGGTTTTCTGAATTGTTCTATGGGGAGGCAGGACCCATAAAGTCGGGGAAATTTTTACAGTATTCTAAAGGTGTTCAAATCTGATGGGACAGGTAACCAATGTCCTTACATGAAATGTCAGGGATTGTATGGATTGGCTGCCGTGATGAGTGCTTTGGTTCACGGGCTACATCAGTGGTTCTTCAAGTTCAGTTAACCCCCAGAATAACAAGAAACCGTAAAATGATTGTTTTTGTTTTAAGCCACAAAGTTTAAGGGCAGTTTGCTCCACAGCAATAGATAACCGAAACCTATATTGTTTTTTTTTCTTTCTCTAATTTTATTGAAGTATAGCTGATTTGCAATGTTGTGTTAATTTCTGCTGTACAGCAAAATGACTCAGTTATACACATATTTTTTTCATATTCTTTTCCATTATGGTTTATCTCAGGATATTGAATATAGTTCCCTGTGCTATACAGTAGGACCTGGTTGTTTCAAAACATAAATTGTGTAGTTTTGTGTGCATCTGGCTTCTTTACTCAATATTATTTCTATGAGATTTATCCATCTTGTTGCATTATCAGTAGTTATTAATATGCATTGCTTATGCAGTATTCTATTGTATTAATAAGCTACATTTTATTTATCCATTTACTATTGAGGATCTATGTTGTTAAGCCATTTGAGAAAATTTGTGGATATATGACATTTTACCCTAAAATAGTTTGGAATGTGTATTTTAAGAATAAGGATGTTTCTCCTACAAAACCGGAATAACATCATCACCTCTAAGATACTTACCATGGATATAATATTATCAAATACACAGTCCGTATTTAAACTTCCCCTGTTGCCCCAGTAATGCCCAATTGTAAGTGGTTGTTATTTTAAGCTGCTAAATTTTGGTGTCATTTGTTACACAGCAATAGGTAGCTAATGCAGTGAGTATGAGACAACAATAGAAAATTAATTTCCTTCCTTATTTCTTTAGGTTTGCTCAATTGTTCTTTTTCCAACATTTTAGGAGAATTTTTAAGTCATTTATTTTAAACTTTTTTTGTTCTAAGAAATGTATTTGAAGCTATAAAATTCTAAGTATTCCTTTGTGTCCCACAGAATCTGATAGGTAACGTTTTTACCACCTGGTTCTAAATGAGTAAATTTCTTTTATGAGTACCTTTTAAATCTGTTATTTATCAATATTTTTTTAGTTTGAAAACCATCAGAATTTTAGGTATCCATTTGTTATCAAGTTCTAATTTAATACAATATGGATGCTGAATGTAGTTTCAAAGATACTGATACTTTGGAATTTATTGGCGTTTTCTTTATGGCATGATGCATATTCTATTTCAGTTAATGTTTTATGTGATTTGAAAAACTATATATATATATCTATTTTATATATATATATATTTTGTTGTTGTTTTTGGATGATTCGCTTTTTAAATGAATCTTTCAAATCTTGTACCTGATTTCATTTCCTTTTTTGCTTTCACTACCCTGTAGCTCAGAGCCGGTTGTTTTTCACCCATGGATAGCTGGCTGATCAACATGTGGCCTGTTAAACTGGATTTCTGGGGAAAAAACCCAAAAAAGTTCTGATGCGTAGCATTGCTGGTTTCTGTAGTATAAATGCTTTCACCACGGTCAATGTCAAGCTACCAATGGTTAACAGTTACCTTTCAAAATTCCTTAATGTTTTACAATCTGCTCTTGTTAGGCTGTTCAAGACAGCTCCAGCACATCTCTTTTCTTTCTTTTTTTTTTTTTTTTTTTTGGTGACCCTCAGCAGGCGGACTCTCAACCACTGCGCCACCAGGGAAGCCCTCACTTTTCTTTTTTAAAAGGAGATATTCATGTTGTATATTGTTTTTACCTCTTGGCTTCATTTATTTCTTAACTTTGTCTTTGCTCTAATTATTTTCTTCCTCTACTCCCCCTTCTCCCCCTCGCCCTCCTCTTCCCCTGCCCCTCCCTCTTCTCCCCCTCTTTCTCCTCCTCCTTCTTCTTTTAAAATTGTAAGCCATTATTTTGGAATGAGGGGCATAAGGATGCAGTATTTTGGCCAATAAAGAAAAAGACCACCATCTAATTTTAAAAGGTTTACATCTTAATTCAGTCCTCAGCGTCTTTGCTGTTTTGTGCTGGTTGTGTCATATGTGCAGCTCAGGAGTAACCCGGCTGTCATGAGGATTCATACCTAGAATTAGGGAGCCCCGTCCCCGGCTCTCTCATCTGGGAGATTCCCCTACACTCTCCTGCCCACAGGGGCCTCTTTTCTCCAGCCAGAACGGCAGTGGAGATTCAGTTCAGAAGTGTAGCTCTGTAGCTGCTGCCTGACTTCAGGGCAGAGCCATGAGAGGAAAGAGAAAAAACATTGAACCCTCTTTTTCCCCGCAGAGCGTTGCCTCCCCAAGTTTTGACTCCGCAATTCCCCTGCTTTTGTTTATTTTTCAGAATGGTTTAGTACTTGCTTTTGTCTACTCTCCAGAGTTCGAGGTGGGGAGTTGTGATCAGCAGGAGAGATAGGCTTTTAAACTATTATGTTAAATTGCAAAATAAGTTAAATCTCGTGGCTAGAAAGAACTCAAGGCTCTAGTAATTTAATTTTTTATTTTTCAGTTTAAACGGTTGATCTAATTTTTATTTGCAATGTACAATTTATTTATTTAACATCTTTATTGGAGTATAATTGCTTTACAATGTTGTATTAGTTTCTGCTGTATAAGAAAGTGAATCAGCTATATGCATAGATATATCCCTATATCCCCTCCCTCTTGAGTCTCCCTCCCATCCTCCCTATCTAGAGGGCTAGATGGTCACAAAGCACCGAGCTGAGGCTGCTTCCCACTAGCTATTTTACATTTGGTAGTGTGTATATGTCAATGCTACTCTCTTTGTCTCAGCTTACCCTTCCCCCTCCCCTAGGCTCTAGTAATTTTAGATTATTTTTCTCCAAACCAAATACACACTACCAAGGACACAGGAGTGTCTTAGGGTACTTTGAATTTGTATGTTGAGCCTGAGATCCAGAAAGAAAAGCAGACAGAAGCTTCCTGGGTAGCCTACTAGGATTTCTGTTAAATACACCTCTTAACTGCTCACTTATGAGCAAAATGGCATTGAATGTCAAAACTATAAACCATCTTAGAAGTCACTCAACACCTTCATTTGACAGAAGAGAAAATGAGGGCTCAAAGAAGGGGAGTAATTTGTCCTCTCACTCAGAAAGTGCCTGGCAAAGACAGGACCAGAACTCAGCCTGTTTCGTACAGTTACTCAAATA
The DNA here is from genome assembly GCF_003031525.2 of Neophocaena asiaeorientalis asiaeorientalis. NCBI lineage: Eukaryota > Metazoa > Chordata > Mammalia > Artiodactyla > Phocoenidae > Neophocaena > Neophocaena asiaeorientalis. The sequence goes on along the minus strand of NW_020175393.1, from coordinate 1,106,609 downwards.
TCTAGTGACGACTTCGAAAGTGTCAAATCATGGGCTGGGCTAATTACTGCAGATTTCAAGGAGGAGATGCTATATGAAGCTTGCGGGAATAGAAGGTTTCATGTTGTGGTAGAGGAAAGGCAAACGGTAAACTAAATTCCACATCTCAGCTTTTGAACTTGCCATGGCTTACTCTTCCTAAGTTCCCATCTATCCGTACACAGAAGTAGTTGTCCTACCTACATAAGATTTTTTTGTTTGGGTTCTAAGAAATGAAGTTTATAAGCATGTAGCTAATGCTTGGTTCGATACATGTAGCTTTTTTGGTTCTTGTTATTATTCTTTGAAATTCACAAGTACCCCCCCACCAAATATTTAAGTACTTATCAGTTTTTCGTCTCTAACGTGAATGAATGCATTATGAAAGGAATTCTCTTCCATGTGCGTTTGCTGGCGCTCTTAGCTGATTCTCCCGTGTGTAGCTGTCTTAGCTACCTATGACCTGTCCTGTGTAGAGCTCTTCCTGGTTCTAGTATATACCTGCCTCCCTGCCCACCTCTCTCTCCTGTGGGAAAGATGTTTTAGACCTGGGGACAAAGGAATAAAAAAGATATGCTAACATCTGGGTGGGAAGAAGCCCCCTTCCCAAGCTTCATCTCCCTGAGTGACCATGACCATACCAGCTTCCAGTCCCAGAAAGTTTATTGTAAAATAAAGAAGGGAAGTCTGAGAAAGATTCACTCATCATAGAATTTCGGCAGCTCATTGCCCAAGATGACTCGATGGTCCACACCAGCGGCTGTGATCGTGACCAGGTAGATGACGCCCCCACTGGAACCATCCCGGTTCATGGCCAGAGCAATAGCTACAGAGGGTTTCAAGTTGCAGAGAGGAAGAGAGAATGGCTTAGCTTCAGATATTGTTTCCCTTCCCTCCTGTCCATATGCCTATGACCACTTTCAGACTTCAGAACCCATCTCCTAGAGATGCATATTTAGTGGTGGTCAACCGACTTTAAAAAAAAAAAAGTCTTCACATAATGTCCATGATCTCAATACTCCCGCCATGATTGATTTCCAATTATAAATAGATAAATAAGCAGCTCCCCAACCTTGAATATTTAACAATAAACTCTTAGGAGCGGGCCCAAGCTAGCTCACCACTGGTTTTTGTGGTCACCCTAGATCTTAATTTGGTGTACTCGTAACAATCCTGGTTTATGCCTTTTATCCTGAAAGCCCATCTAGTTTAGCCTTTGTCCTGCCATCTCTCACTCTCAAAAGTGTCCCAGTTTGGACGTTTTCTGTTTTTTTTGGCTATGCTGCATGGCTTGCGGGATCTTAGTTCCCCCACCAGGGATCCAACCCGGGCCCCGGGAAGTGAAAGCGAGGAGTCCCAACCACTGGACAGCCAGGGAATTCCTTGAATATTTAACAATAAACTCTTAGGAGCGGGCCCAAGCTAGCTCACCACTGGTTTTTGTGGTCACCCTAGATCTTAATTTGGTGTACTCGTAACAATCCTGGTTTATGCCTTTTATCCTGAAAGCCCATCTAGTTTAGCCTTTGTCCTGCCATCTCTCACTCTCAAAAGTGTCCCAGTTTGGACGTTTTCTGTTTTTTTTGGCTATGCTGCATGGCTTGCGGGATCTTAGTTCCCCCACCAGGGATCCAACCCGGGCCCCGGGAAGTGAAAGCGAGGAGTCCCAACCACTGGACCGCCAGGGAATTCCCATTGGACATTTAATTAAATGGTCACCCACGTGTTCCTATTCCTCATACTCTACCTCCTTCCCACATTTAACAACACCTGCCCCAGGTACCCTTCCACTTGCTTAGTTACCATTCGTGGTGAAGCGCCTGCACTCCTCCGGGGACATGCCTGGTTTATACGCCGCGTCCACGTAACCGTAGATATAGGTGCTGCCAGAGCCACCGATGGCAAAGGGCTGTCGAATCAGCATCCCTCCCATGGTCCCATATACCTGGGGGAGGCATCCTCAGGTCAGACTCTAGAAGCCTCCCTCCTCTGCTCACCACTGAGACAAGCAGGTGATGTCCACACTCTGCAGTGAAGCCCCAGCATCTCATGCCCTTCTCCTTTGAGACTATCCTACCTTTTCGAGGCAATGTCTTTGGAACTCTTAGTGAGAATGCCGTATGACCTCTGTCTCCCTCTCTGCGGGAGAGGAGAACCCCGAGGGAGGGAGGACATTGGGAGAGACTCACCTGGCCTCCTTCGCGTCGGTCCCAGCCTGCTACCATGAGATGTGCAGACAGGTCCTCCCGATACTTATAGGTGATATTCCTCACCACATTTGCAGCAGCCAGAACGAGTGGGAGTTCATCCATTTCCATTCTAAAGGAAGGGTTAGGAATAGGCAGCAATAATGATTTTCCTGAAGTTCCACCCTCCTGGGCCATTACCATCATCGCTGCCGGGGGGAACACCCGAAACCTATAGCTGCAAGGATTCAAACTCTAGCTCCCCTCCCACAAGTGCAGGGGAACAAGAGTTTCACATCACCCACTGGGAAGAAGGCTTCAATTGCTAATTGTTCTCCCTCCTTTACTCTGTCCCACCTCCAGCCCCCAATGACATAACCTGACTGCCAGAGCCCTGCCCATGTGGGTCAAAGCAGGTAAACTTTACTTCTGCCCTAATGACCTGGGTTTCCCCTACGGTCACCACCTGATATTATGGTGGCCCACGTCCTAATCTTCGTCCCCACGATTTATATTAGGGGAGTGATTTGCCGTTTTTGAACTACTTTCACTCATATGTTTTGATTCTGGAAATAACCATCTGGTGAGGTAGGGTGGGTACTATTAGTTATCTCTACTCTACAGGTGCAGAAACCAGCTTCGAGAGATTCAAATGCCAGTTCAACACTAATGAAAGGCGGAGGCAAAGCAAGAATTTTTCATTTTCCACAGCACTGCTCCTGGAACAGGACTCTGTATAGGGGTTCACTGGTTGGGGGAACTCTAGGTGGTGTGGACTGGGGACCCCAGAACTTCATACCCATGGAGCTCCAGCTGGTAGGCAGCCATGTCCGCTATGGCCTGAGCATCAGCGGCTGAGCCAGAGAGAGCACAGTAGATGCGCTGGTGCAGGGGGGACAGCTTGTCAAACACTCGGTTCACCACCGCCTCTCTGTCAGGAAGGAGTCAAAAGTCATCAACGTTAGAGATGCCAATTTTTCACAAAATTTTATTGAAGTATAGTTGATTTACAATGTCGTGTTAACTTCTGCTGTACAGCAAAGTGATTCAGTTATACATATTCTTTTTCATATTCTTTTCCATTATGGTTTATCCCAGGATACTGAATATAGTTCCCTGTGCTATACAGTAGGACCTTGTTGTTTATCCATCCTACATATACTAGTTTGCATCTGCTAACCCCAAACTCTCAATCCATCCCTTCCCCACCCCTCTCCCCCTTGGCAAACATAAGTCTGTTCTCTACGTCTGTGAGTCTGTTTGGTAGATATGTTCATTTGTGTCATACTTTAGATTCCACGTATAAGTGATATCTTTTGGTATTTATCTTTCTCTTTCTGACTATGCTTAATCTCTAGGTCCATCCACGTTGCTGCAAATGGCGTTATTTCATTCTTTTTTATGGCTGAGTAACAGTCCATTATATATATACACCACATTTACTTTTTTTAAAAAAATTTTATTGGTGTATAGTTGATTTACAATGTTGTGTTAGTTTCAGGTGTACAGCAAAGTGAATCAGTTACATATATACATATATTCACTCTTTTTTTTTTTTTTTTTGTATAAAGACAACCCTCAGAATGGGAGAACATATTTGCAAACGAAGCAACTGACAAGGGATTAATCTCCAAAATATAACGGCTTATGCAGCTCAATATCAGAAAACCAAATAACCCAATCAAAAAATGGGCAGAAGATCTAAACAGACATTTCTCCAAATAAGACATACAGATGGCCAAAAAGCACATGAAAAGATGCTCAACATCACTAATTATTAGAGAAATGCAAATAAAAACTACAATGAGGTATCACCTCACACTGGTCAGAATGGCCATCAACAAAAAATCTACAAACAATAAATGCTGGAGAGGGTGTGGAGAAAAGGGAACCCTCTTACATTGTTGGTGGGAATCTAAATTGGTACAGCCACTATGGAGAACAGTATGTAGGTTCCTTAAAAAACTAAAGATAGAACTACCATATGACCCAGCAGTCCCACTCCTGGGCATATACCTGGAGGAAAACATAATTCAAAAAGACAGATGCACCCCAATTTTCATGGTGTACCACGTCCTCCTTACCCGTTCCTCTGTCTATGGACATTTAGGTTGCTTCCATGTCTTGGCTACTGTAAATAGTGCTGCTATGAACATAGGGGTGCATGTATCTTTTCGAATTATAGTTTTGTCTGGATATATGCCCAGGAGTGGGATGGCTGGATCATATAGAGAGTTGCCAAAATTTCTGATGTTCATCTTTCGGTGTTTCTCAAATTTATTTCACAAGAGAATGGCTTCAGAGTACATGAAATTTAATGCTTGGATTAAAGCAGGAAGCAAAGAATTGTCTCAAACAAATGAAACACTGCAAGTAATGATCAAAATTAGATTTATTTTCAGGCTTAGATTTTTTTTTTTTTTTTGCGGTACGCGGGCCCCTCACTGCTGCGGTCTCTCCCGCTGCGGAGCAACAGGCTCCAGACGCGCAGGCTCAGCGGCCATGGCTCACAGTCTCAGCCGCTCCGCGGCACGTGGGATCCTCCTGGACCTGGGCACGCACCCGCGTCCCCTGCATCGGCAGGGACCACTGCGCCACCAGGGAAGCCCCTCAGGCTTAGATTTTTATAGTAAAACAAAAAATACTAAATTAAGGTAAGAATAATCTTCGCCTTATTAATTTTTCTTTGTTATTAACCATATTGAGGAAGTTATGTGTTCTATGGAACATAAAGTAAGTAATATTGATCTAATCCTGTATGCTTATCTTGTATGTGAGGAAACTGGCCAGAAGGGAGAAAGACAAACTTAGTTCAACATGTGATGGATCAGAAACCAGAATATCTGCTTGGCAGGACCATCTTTTCTATCTCTAAACATAGATGGAAGGTGGGCCCCTGAAATCTCTATCTCCTAAACCCTTTTCAGACCCAATTCTGTGACTCCCTGGGACGGGCCACATTGGCATCCAGGCCCCAGATTCTTCTCCATGAATTCAGAGACCCAAATACCCACCCAATATCTTATCATAGTGGCCTTTCTGAAAGGTTCACTCAGTTTCTCCAATGCTTCAGTTTGCCAGTCTCTTTATGAATGGTTAAGAAAAATGTGCACTCGGGGCCATTAGCTTCCTTCCAAAAGAACACACCGGCACTGCTACTCACCCTGCAGACACCCGGGAATCAGATCCCACCACGACGCCCCCATCAAACTCTACCGCCATGATGGTTGTCTGCAGAGACACAGAGGATGGAACGTCAGAGCAGCAAGAGCCTTGATCCCTTCATGTTACAGATGAGGAAACATTCTCAGAATGGGGAGGCGACTGGCTCAAGGTTATACAGTAATTTAGGCCAGAGCTGACTCCCAGAATGGGATTTTTTTCTTCATCTTTCCATTTTCTCTCTTGTCTCTCCCAGCAGCAAGGGAATGTCAGAGCCTGGCAGTGGTATCACACAGAAAGAATGGCATCCCTAGAATCCTTCCACTGTAAAGAGAGAGAGGTGGGATGAGGCTCCTAGGGGCATAAGTGCTCCCTTTGAGTGAAGGGCTCAGGGCGGGCACTTCCAAGTCCCGGTGACGCAGTTCCACAGATGAATTACCTCTGCCTGCGTTTGTTGTGTGTACAGATGTGCTACAGACCTCCCCATGCAGCGAGTGACCGTGACCTTGGGAAACAAGCTCAAGCCCTTTTTTTGGGCCCACAATCATCCACCGCCCCCCCTTAATCAGAAGTGAGCTCTTTCAGTTTACTGAACAACAGAAAACATCTCAGGGATCAGTGGTTAGCATGACCACGTGTCAAGGAAGGAGGAAAGCAGCAAGAAACACATGGGACAGTTTAAAATAGAGGTCTCACTTCAGGATTTCTTATCAAGAGGTAAACAGCCAGGGGAAAAGAGATCTGCACCAAAAGAGGATTTGATTGGGGAGTTTGAGCTGACTTTTTCAGGTCAAGAAAAGAAATTAAACAAAAGAATTAAGGAAGAGTGAAGGAGGATAAAGCTACATTTTAAAACTCCTGTTGAACTGGAAAAAGCCTTAAAGATCCTACAAATGAAGAAACTGAGTCATAGAGAACGCAAATGACTTGTCGAAGGTCACACAGGACTAAAACCCATGTCTAGCTCCCATGCTTTGTTTTAACTTCTACTTCTTATTTTTCACTGCTCATCTGGCAGTGAGGAGAGATTTTCTAATTTATAAATGGTTTTACGGCTATACTTCTCACCACTCCATAAATTACTCTGGCCTCCAGGATGTTGGCAGAGTGTTCATTTTGACATACTGATTCATCATGAATAGCACAGCAGAGAACAGAGGCAACCCCATCCAAGAGGTTATTCCTATATAACAAAGCTGCCCCAAAGCTAAGCTTGGTGGTAGAAGTTTGAGAGCAGAAGCCAGCCTGCCTTGGGCTGCCATCTGCCCCACGGGTCCAGCCTGGGCAAAAGTCGTCCAGCAGGTTGTGGAGGTGGGTGGGGAAGACATAGGGAAGGGAGGACGGTGGCATCTGGGCCAAGTAGGAGCCTTCCTGGGCCAGGCTGGGGAAGGGCACCTCCAGCTCACATGGAACCCCCATTATCAGTGCTGGGGCTATGTTACCCACGGGCTAGTTTATCAAAGGTCTGTGTGATGCGTCCCTTCTCAATCAGTGCCCATACTCCCCTCTCTCAAGTGCCGTCCTACTTAACCCAGGGCACCGTTTCCTTTTCTCTGTGCACCTTCTCCAACCCCCTCCCTTGATTTAACCAGCCGCTCTCTCTAGCTCAGAGTGAAAGCGAAAGCGCTTTAGGGCAGCTTCTCCTTAACGCTTCCAGCTCAGAGCCAAAGTACACCTTCTCTGCCTGCCTCCCGTGCCCAGTCCCTTCGCGGACCCCTAGACGACCCCTTCAGAATACTGACGCCCGTGTTCATTTCGGGATGTGAGCACTGGCTGCTACAAGCTATCTCCCCACTCTCGTTAGTCTCCAAATTCACTCTTTGGCGCTTCCAGGGTCCCCCTATCGCTCCACTTCCTCCACCCCTCCGCTAACCCTCAAGCCCAGACTCATTACCCCGGTGTGGACTTCTCTGGCCCCGGGTAAGTCTCCGGTGGGTGCTCCGGCTCGCAGCATCCCTGCGCCGCGCTCCTCGCCGCCTGGTGCACGGGTTTGCGACCTGGGACAGCGCGCCACTCGCTGCCTACAGCTCCGCCCCTTCTCCATGCCCGCCAGGGGGCGCCCGGGTCCATGCCGTGAGGCTTCCCATCCGGGCGCTAACTTGCGCGGGGCAGAACTGCCCGGAGACAGATGACGTAGGCACCCCACCCAGAGGCTGGAATGAGAAAGTCGCGGCAAGTGGGTCCCGCAAGTGGAGGCGAGGACAGCAGGGTCGGGTGTTGGGAATGGAGAAGGTGGCGCACCAGGGCTGCTCCCCTAAATCTCGGATCTGATGTCGACGCCCTCCCCCCACATAGTCCGGGCGGGCCGCCTTCGGAGTGGGTGGGTCTGGGGAGCCGGAGACGCTTTCGTTTTCCCTTTACTGTAAACTGCTCACTTCAGGCCAGCGCCGGCGGGCTCAGCGGGTTCCCGGGACTTTCCGAAGCCCCGACCCGGCTCGCCCTGCTCCCTCCCCGGCGCGGACCGGGGGCCCGCCCTGCTACGACTCCGACAGCGTCCAGAGACTCCGTCCCGGCGAGGACGGCGAGAGTCTCAGGACCTGGGCCGACCTCGAACCGCGCGCGCCCATGGCCTGCTCGGAGTCCCCCGCTCCCTGCGGGTGTCTCCGCCTCTCCCGAGCCTCCCTCGCGTGCCTGGGGACAGCGATGCTGCTCCTCGCCGACTGGATGCTGCTCCGGCTGGCGCTGCCTCGAATAGCCTCCCTGCTGGTACCCCCTGCGCTGCCGCTGCTCATTGTCTGGGTGGCGGGCCTGAGCCGCTGGGCGGTACTGTGGCTGGGAGCCCAAGGCGTCCTCGGGGCAGCGCTGGGCTTCGGGAGAGAACGCGCCGGAGTCCGGGGATGGCTGGCTGCTTTGGAGCCGCTGGCGGCGGCGCTGGGCTTGGCCCTGCCGGGACTTGCCTCGTTCCGAGAGCTGGGCTCGTGGGGAGCCCCCGGGGACGCTCACAGCACCCGGCCACTGCACTGGGGGAGTCGCCTGGACGCCTTTGCGCTCAGCTACACGGCGGCACTGCCCGCGGCCGCCCTGTGGCATAAGATCAGGAGCCTTTGGGTGCAAGGAGCTCACGGCGCTTCTGGAGTGGCGGTGAGCCGGCTTCTAGGTTTCCTGGGCCCAGAGATACAACGCCTGCCGCTCATTCTGGCCCTGGTGGTACTCTCCTGTCTTGGTAAGGGGGATGCAGGGGGAGAGGGACGAGGCTAGAGGACTGGGAAGGAATCGAGAGTAATGGTCAGTGAGATAGATTGGTATGAGTTCTCGGAAATGTGGATGAGGGGAAGGGGACCCAGCTCAGGTCTTGAGAAGAGCCCCCACTCCCCACCCCAGTGGAGAGGGAAGAGCCCTGTACTGGGTAGGAGTCAGGAGTCCTGGACTCCAGGGCTGCCCCGGGCGTTGCTTCACTGGCCACCTTGGACAAGGCCTTTCCTCTGGGGCAGACCATCCTATGATCCCTAGCCTTCCTCATTCAACCTCTAAAGGTCTTGTGGGGCCACAGGGTTTTGAGTTCCCAGGTGGCCCATTTAGGTGTAGATTGTGTCTTTCTGCCACTGCCCTCCAGGATTATGGGCAAAGGTGAAAGGAGGGTGGGCCGGGGGTCGTCTGGTTAGAGCTGACCTGCTTAGACTTGATATTTCTCTCCCTCCCCAGGGGAGATGGCTGTTCCATTCTTCACGGGCCGTTTCACGGACTGGATTCTACAAGACAGGACTGGCGCTGCCTTCACGCGAAACATAACTCTCATGTCTGTCCTCACCATAGCCAGGTCTGGGGGCTGAAGTTGGAAGGCTGGGGATGGGGGAACCCTGAAAAAGAGGGAGTTGAAAGTTGGGGCTACCGTCCAGAGTGCATTTCTGGTGGGCCCCCTGACCGTGCCTGGCCCTCCTTCTCTGTCTCCTTCTAGCGCAGTGCTGGAGTTCACGGCTGATGGAATCTACAACAGCACCATGGGCCGCGTGCACTGCCACCTGCAGGGAGAGGTGTTTCGGGCTGTCCTGTGCCAGAAAACAGAGTTTTTTCAAAAGAACCAAACAGGTTTCTCATGAAACTCTTTTCACTATCCATCCACTTACTGTTTATATCCCCATACGTATTTTTACTTATAACCTTGATCCTCCTCTCACACGTAAACGTCATCATGTCTTATTCTTGACGTACCTCAAGAGCAAAATACATATACTCCTTATCTGCAGAAAAACCTAGTGTTTCCATCCAAGATTTTCCCACAAATATATCCCTCTGTGTGTATTTAGATAGAAGTGACAGGAATTTCAAACCTGGAAATTTTGAGATCACAGAGTCCAACCACCTCGTTTTACAGAGACGGGAACTGAGGCCCAGACCCTAAATGCCAACACTTGCATAGACACGTATGGATAGAGATGAACTTGGGAATAGAAGCCATCTCTTGATTCCCAATCCAGGACTTGCTACAGTTTCCTGGACTGTTTTCTAGCAGCACCTTCGTTTTTCTCCAGCTCTGTTATATGATCAGTTTAAGTTTTTCCTGCCTATGTGCAGGGGATATACAAGTTCTTTAGAGAACAGAAATCTGTCAGAGAATTAGAAATTCACAAAGGCATCAATTTCTTTAGAGTTAAAAGGAAGGTCTTTGACCAGGCTTTTCCTCTGGAACCCATTCTCCTTGAGTTGAGATTCCAAGCCTCCCTAAACCACTGACCTTGTTTTCCAGACCTGCTTAGAACCCCTCCCCCTGGCACCCTGGCTCATTGCCAGTCCCTCCCATCACTCTGAGTTTCTCACTCACTTTCTTCTCCTCAACCCTTGGCAGGTGCCATCACATCTCGGGTCACAGAGGACACGTCCACCATGAGTGAGTCTCTGAGTTCGGGGCTGAGCCTCTTGCTGTGGTACCTCGTGCGTGGACTGTGTCTCTTGGGGCTCATGCTCCGGGGGTCCCCATCCCTCACCATGGTCACCCTGCTCACTCTGCCACTACTTTTCCTTCTGCCTGAGAAGCTGGGAAAATGGCACGAGGTATGTCCAGGGAGTTGCCTCAACCTATACTGACCCTCATCGCCCAGACTTGGTGGGCTCTCCTCACAGATTTCTTTCCTGGCACCTTCGCTGATTCTTCGTCTTTTTGAAACTCCTTGTCCATGTTCCTGGATTGCTCAGTGTCGATCTTCACCTTCTCTGTGTCTTCTAATGTCTGCCTACCATCTGTCTTTAAGCATATGATCACCGAGGTTGGGATTAACATATACACACTACTATATATAAGATGGATAAGTAACAAGGACCTACTGTATGGCACAAGGAACTCTACCTAATACTCTGTAATAGCATATATACGAAAGAACTCTGGAAGAGAATAGATACGTATGTATGTATAACTAAATCACTTCGCGGTATACCTGAAACTAATATAATATTGTAAATCAACTGTACTCCAATATAAAATGAAAACTAAAAAAAGGGATATGATCACCAGTCTCAAGAATATGATCCTCTATGACCCTTCAGAGTCACTTTCCTCTTCTCTGTATCTCTTTAGTATCCGTGGGGGATATAGCTGTGTCCCTTTCTCTTCTGTCTCTCTGCCCTTTCTCACCTTTAATCTACAATTGGATAACTCAGGTCCTAGCGTCCCTTATGGTTTGCCAACCACGTGTGACATCTCTTGTCCATGTCTCCACAGGTGTTGGCAGCACAGGTGCAGGAATCTCTGGCAAAATCCAGCCAGGTGGCCATTGAGGTGCTGTCAGCCATGCCTACAGTCCGGAGCTTTGCCAACGAAGAGGGTGAGGCCCAGAAGTTCAGGCAAAAGCTGCATGAAATGAAGACACTCAACCAGAAGGAGGCCCTGACCTATGCGATCAACCTCTGGACCAACTCTGTGAGCACCTGGGGATGAATGCCTATTCCCTGGTCCCCGAGATGCTTCAGTGCCATTCCCTGTCCCATGACCCTGCTCCACACTCTTCCTCCGCTGGGCAGTGGTGGGTTCAGTGTCTGTATCCCAGCAACCAGAGGCTCCATGACCCCACTCAGTGTTCCTAACCCCCTCCCTCTTTTTAGGCATGCTAGATGGCTTCCTTTCCGTAGGGTGCACAAAATCTCCCCGACCCCCTTGGTAGGAAAGTGCCAAGTCTTCCAGTCCCAGGGCCTTCCTTTGCCTCATGGGGGGTGCTCAGGGAGCTATACATTCCTGCACCTGGGCCTGCTTCATGCCTGAACTATGCGGATGTACTCCTGAGAGCCATGGGAACAGCGGAAGCCAAGGATGCGGGGCATCTTGTGATATAATTGACAGAGAACTAGATCAGCGATCAGAAGTTCCTGCCTTGATGCCGCCATTTACTAGCTCTGGGACCACGGGCTAGTAACTTACTTTCTCTGAGACTTTTTTCTCATTTTAAAAAATGGGAGTAATATAACCTAGTTTATAGGGCTCTTGATATGAATATTAGATGACATTACTTTCATAAAAGCCTTTTGTGAAGAGCAAGGTGCTCCCCAGACAAGGCACTACTGGTGATGGTGATGGTGATAATTGACTTCTATCATGGGTAACCGAGTGAGACTCCATGGCATGCTATGTTTCATTCTTTAATACCTATTGAATCCCCCGAGTTACTTGGGGAAATGGGACGCTATCTCTCCTTACTGTTAATGATTCTGGTTCTTTGCACCAGAATTTTAGGTTTTCCTCCCACAGTCCCTTTTCTCTGTGGTCTCCAACAGATCTCAGGATTGCTGCTGAAGGTGGGAATCCTGTATTTTGGTGGGCAGCTGGTGACAAGTGGGTCTGTAAGCAGTGGGGACCTGGTCACCTTTGTTCTTTACCAGAGCCAGTTCACCACAGCTGTTGAGGTGAGGTCCTTCCGTTCTCACTCCCCAGTGCTTTTCCTTCCCCTGTGCTGTCACCATCTGAATCACTTTCCTTCCCTCCTTTGCCCTTCTCACATCACATAACCCTGGTAACAGATTGGGTCCCTCCCATCCCCCGCCTCACTATTCATACCTCCCCTCCAGGTACTGCTGTCCACCTATCCCAGGCTACGGAAGGCTGTGGGCTCTTCAGAGAAAATATTTGAATACCTGGACCAGATCCCTCGCTGCCCAGCCAGTGGTGTGTTCACTCCCTTAAAGTTGCAGGGCCTCGTCCAGTTCCAGGGGGTCTCCTTCGCCTACCCAAACCGTCTAGATGTCCCAGTGCTGCAGGTACAACCTACCAATCCCTGTATTCTACCAGCCTCACCCTCAACTCGACCACCTTAAATTTTCTCCCTGCCTTCAACCTGCTTAGCACCAGGTTTAGATAGAGCCTCCCTCACCCTTCAGAGGCAAAGAAAAGATCACGCGTTCCATAAAACTGCCCCCGAGCTCAAGGACCAGGCTGGATTTCCAAGAAGAATGGAAGAGGAGGCTCTCAGGGAGAAGGCTCTCCTATCCTAAGGCGTCATGGAAGCAAAAGCTGTGTCTCCAGTCTTCCTTTTTCTTTCCATCTGTGGTTTGGAATGTGATTGTTTTCTTTATTCTCATGCTCTCTGAGATTGCGTGTGTGGCACAGTGGTCTTAGTGTTTGCCTTTGTCTTTGTTTCATCTTCCGTCTCTACTCCATGGGGAGGTGTCTGTGCATGTGGAAGGGGAGTAGTTGCTGTACTTCACCATTTTCCTCCTCTCTTCTCTGGGGGAAGACATTGACAAGACAACGTAACAAGACAATGACTGACACGTCTCAAGCTTAGGGGCCTCCGGCTGCCTCTTAGTGTGTGTGATTCTCTGGCTTCCAGGGGCTGACGTTCACCCTTCGTCCTGGTGAGGTGACGGCGCTGGTGGGGCCCAATGGGTCTGGGAAGAGCACAGTGGCTGCCCTGCTGCAGAATCTGTACCAGCCCACCGAGGGGCAGGTGCTCCTGGACGGGGAGCCCCTTTCCAAATATGAGCACTGCTACCTGCACAGACAGGTGAGCTAGAAGATGGCATGGGGGAGGGCAGGGAGCCTCAAGTCAGAAGAGCATTCTTACCGAGCACTCTGAACAGAGCATTAGGAGACCTTAGGTGGAGGTGAGCGCGTGGTCAGGAGAGGGGCTGTGTAATTTTGTGATATGCTTCCAGTAGAGATTCTCAGTCTTCAGTCTCTAGAGAACCACACTCCTGTGTTCCTTGTTCTATGACTCTGCATCGTATTTTGTCCCAGGTGGCTGCCGTGGGACAAGAGCCACAGCTATTTGGAAGAAGCTTTAAAGAAAATATTGCCTATGGCCTGGTCCAGAAGCCAACCATGGAGGACATCACAGCTGCTGCAGTGGAGTCCGGAGCCCACGGGTTCATCTCTGTACTCCCTCAAGGCTACGACACAGGTGCTGTCTCCACTCACATCACCACCCAGACATCTTTACCTTCCTTGTAACCCCAGTAGTCTTGCCTTGATTCCTTAGCTCCCCCCACCCCACTGACATCAATTTGAAGTTGTAACATCTTGTTCCTATGGCTCTTTTATCCTCATGTCCTCAGAACTCCTTTACCTTCCCAGAACCTTCTCTATCGTGCTGCATCCATCAGTCCTTGGCGTGCGTGTACGTGTGTGTGTGCGTGCGTGTGCTTATTCAGCTCTCACCTTGGCCCTTGTCTCTGCAGAAGTAGGTGAGACTGGGGGCCAGCTGTCAGGGGGTCAGCGACAGAGAGTGGCCTTGGCTCGAGCCTTGATCCGGAAACCGTGTGTACTCATCCTGGATGATGCTACCAGTGCCCTGGACATAAACAGCCAGTCCTGTCAGGCCCAGCCGCTCCGCAGCATGTGGGATCCTCCCAGACCAGGGCACAAACCCGTGTCCCCTGCATCGGCAGGCGGACTCGCAACCACTGCGCCACCAGGGAAGCCCGAGAGTCATCTTCTTAATGCCTATTTCCCATCCAGTCCTCCTTCCTTCACTCATCCTTTGTTATTATATTAACATCATAATTCTCCAAACTGGTCCTTGCAATTCTCAGTTCCCGTTAGCTTCTCCCCCAGATGCCTAAAACCAGTTAAAAGAGATGATCTATAGACCCTGAATCTGTGAAGCCAAACATAAGCAAAAGACCGCCCTCATAACGCTAATATGAATTGAACTTTTACTATGTGCTGGATGTCGTCTCTTGCTCACTCCTTCATCATGAATGCTTGGGAGCTGGGTGTTGTTACCCTCATCCAACAGATGATAAAACAGAGGCTAAGAGAGGTTGAATAACATGCTCACTGTCATTCAGCTATTGAATAGCAGAGCCTGGACCCCAATTCAAGTCTGCCTGACTTGAGTGCTCTTTACTAGTAAGTTATATTTCCTTAAAAGAGAATTTAAAAATTAGAGAGGAGAGACTATTCAATACCTTTCACTCTCTCCTTATGGGTTTCACCCTAGGGCTCTTTCTTTCATTACTTAAAAAACATTTTTTTTGTTGGATTATAGGTGATTTACAATGTTGTATTCGTTTCAGGTGTACAACAAAGTGATTTTTTTTTTTAGATTTTTTTTCCCATATAGACCATTACAGGGTACTGAGTAGAGTTCGCTGTGCTATGTAGTAGGTTCTTATCAGTTATCTATTTTATATACAGTAGTGTGTGTATGTGAATCCCAATCTCCCAGTTTAGGCCTCTTTCTTTTATTCCACCGTTGCCCTCATGTAAACAGCCCTTCACAAATCAAAGGTTTGACAGAGAAGCACCCAGAAGGAGAATCTTCAGTTTCCTTTGGGTTATTGGCAGAGGTGGCAATGATCCTGGCGAGGTCTGTCCCAGCTCTGGAAACACAGATGTCTCCCTGAGCTGGAAGTGGTCCCCTGGTCTGACAGAGTGTATGTTTTTTCTCAGGTGGAGCAGCTCCTGTATAAAAGCCCTGAGCGGTGCTCTCGGTCTGTGCTTCTCATCACCCAGCGCCTCAGCTTGGTGAAGCAGGCTCACCACATCCTCTTTCTGGAAGGAGGCACCATCACTGAGGCGGGAACCCACCAGCAGCTCATGGCGAATAAGGGACGCTATTGCACCATGGTTCAGGCTCCTGGTGGGTCAGGTGCTCCAGAATGAAAGACTCCTCAGATCTGCACACTCCGTCTCCTTCCATTTTTCCCTCCTCTCTATAGTGGAGAGTTTGAGAACAAAGGTCTTACCAGAGTTGCAGAGTGGGCAGCAGCTACCGGGAGGGGTGACATTCTAAAATGTAACCCCTGAGGTGATGCCTGAAATTTTGCCATGAGTGTTAGCTGCTCTCCAGGCTCCTCTTGGTTATACAGATTTCCTGGAAGAAAACAGGCTTCAGAACTCCTTAGTGTAACTGGGTTTGGAGCCAGGGTTGGTGTGGCTAGCCTGAGATATACTTAGAATACACAGAAATGGAAGGTCACCTCCTTTTCAACCTGACCCGAGGCATATGCTGGCCCATAAATACCCTGTGGTTTCTTGATATTTATAATAAAATTGGTGTCTTGTACTGTGGTTTCTCGTGTTTTCAGTGGACCAAATGGCCCACCGACCATTGCAGTGCCATTTTCAGGAGCTGGGTCCCTCCCTCCTTCAACATCCTCAGTGTTTCCCAGCCCTAAGTGTGCCATCTTTTCCCTTAAGTTTTCTATTTCCTATGGTTGCCCCCTTCACTTCTCCATCCCCCTGTGCCCACCCCCAAGGATGAGCCAAACGGGGATACGGCGTCCTCCAGCAGGCACCAGCAGCTGCAGTGCCTCAGAGCCCGGAGATGGAAGATGGAGGATGAGCACATCTAGAGGAAGTTCACCACCTCGTTCGCTTGCCCACCCCGGTCCGTTACAGCAGGGCTCGCCGGGTTCTGCAGTGGCACCTGCCCTGGTAACTCAGCGTAGTGGGCGGGGTGGTCTAGTAGATCTCTTCCATTCAGGGAGGGCCGTGGTCAGGTGACGTCAACAGTTGCCGGGCAGATTAGGCCAACTCAGGTTGCAAGGAGAGGCGGGTTTTAGAGACGTTGAACACGACAATGCTCAGTCAAGCAAGAATTGCACAAGTAGGTGCGGTCAGAAAGGGCAGTTCTTGTGGGTGGCTACAGGTCAGGGAGACCGTTGAACTGGGAGAGGCCCTAGGAGGGACTAGGTGGAAGGGCTCAGAGGCTGCACCCTCTCCTTGGTGCTCCCTTCCCCCAAACGCTGCAGGTGTATTCTATTGCCTGTCTCCCCAAGACCTGTCTGTCCTCAAGACTCAGTGCCCCCACGTACTCCAATCCCTCCCCTACTTTTATAAAGCGATGCTCCTAGGCACACCCCTCCCCCATTCCCGGTTTGAAACTGCTCCCAGGTTCTCACTGACTTCCAGATTTCTGGTTAAGGCTACGCTTTTGATGCTATGACCCCTGCCCACCCCATAACTGTCCCCGGAGGATGCCCCAGCCTGTCGGTGTCTCTTACAGTAACCTCATCGCCCAGGGAGCTTTCGAGCTGCTCGCTCTCTTTCTTCCTTCCTTCTGGCAGTCTGTCACCCCCGTTTCCCTAATTTCCATGAAGGCGGATCAGAGAAGCCTGTCCCCAGCATAATACTCCTGGTCCCCATACGCCCACTGGACACTTCTCGAGAAGGGCAGGGGGATGTGGAAAAAATTCTGGTTCCCTCCCCTTAAGGCTTCGGGCTTTCGCTTTCACTTCCTCCTCCGAGAGCCGCCAGATCTCCGGGTGCTGGGCGGTCATGGCGCTGCTGGACGTGTGCGGAGCCCCGCGCGGGCAGCGGGAGGACTGGGCTTTCCCTCACGCGGGAAGCCGGCAGCGCTCGGACCCCGGTCACTACAGTTTCTCTCTGCGATCTCCGGAGCTCGCCCTCCCCCTGGGAATGCAGGTCAGGGCTGTAAGGAAATCCCGTGGGAGGCGGGCAGGAGGGAGCAGAGTAATGGAGGGTCTGCCTTGAGACTGTCCGGAGTTGGGGAAATGCGGAGGGGGCCATCCTTTAGTCTAGCAGAGCCACGTCCAGGGTCTAGGGCCGGAGCCAGGGAAGAGGCCACGTGGGACTTGGGGGCTGGCCGCCTGAGGGTTAGGAGGGGCAGATTAGGACAAAGAAAGAGAGGTGAGCGGGAACGGGGCTCCCATCGGGAGACCAGAGAGCTTTCCTGCCCGTTCTCCATCACAAACAAATCACCAAGCTTTTCTCATGGGCCTATCCTATGATACAGGGGCTGTGTAGTGTCTTGCAAAACCTATGAACTTGAGCGTTTAGCCTGGGCTCAGCCACTCACAGTTGTGTGCCTTGGATCAAGTCCCTTAGTCTAGGTCTTGGGTCTCTCTTCTGTAAAATGGGGATAATATTCATAAAACGTTTTTCCTGAGGGTTAAATGACCTATGAATGGAAAACCATTACAGTCACCCTTAAAATGTTTAGTTATGGTAGCACTTTTTTTTTTTTTATGTATCAGAGATGTCAATTTATTGTAAAACACAATTAATACTTTCCAGAAACATGGTTTTATCATCAAGTAAGAGTCACAATCCCAGCTGCGAATGAAGACTTTATCAAATCACCTTTATTTTAATCTGAATTCAGAATACCTCTCCCTGTGTACCAAGTGTGTTCTTTTTCCAGTTTTCTAGGAAGTAAGGTACACAGAATTTGAGTTCAAAGTTGGGAGAGTCAGTTTAGCTTATAAACAGATGGACTAACCAAAAATCTATGCTAAATTTTCGCTGTTTATTCATTCATTCATTCAACAGATATTTATTGAGTACTTACTATATGCCAAACTCCACTCCTTGTGCTAGGGGTAGACACATGTTAAAACAAGACAGACAAGATCTCTGTTTACATTTTGCAAGGAAGCCAACAAAAAACAAATGAAGATAAGACAATTTCAGGAAATTAAAGTGTTTTAATGAAAACCTTTAAAAACAATGAGATAAAAAATCGGGGGAGGTATTTTGGGAGACACTCATAGACGGTCTCTCTAAAGGAGCAACAGAGTGGAAACCTTAATAAAGAGAAGAAACCATCCAGGCAAAGCTTCAAAGTATTGCAGGCCAACAGCAAAGACCCTGAGGCTAAAATGAGCTTGGCTCATCCTGAGATTTAACATTTGTAGTTAATACAACTGATTGTATATTTTATTTTAATTAATTAATAGTTCAAATATATTAAAAATTAAACTTGAAACAAACTTGAAGTATTTCCACTGAATGCTGCTGTCTTACAAGACACAGTCTGCCCTAAATAAATGCATCTATATCTCGGCTACACATTAACATCAATTATAGGGCAATTAAAAAAAATACCAGTGTCCAGGTCCCACCCAAGACCAACTGAATCAGAATCTCAGGATGTTTTAAAATTGCCCAGATAATTCTAATACAAAATGAGAGTTGAAAGCCATTGTTCTAAGTTAATCTAGAGTAGCACTTAGTCTATTGTGCTGGCATATGGAAAAGGTTGGTGTCATGGCCTCTTCTTTCTCTTCTCCCAAACCATTTCCTTGTAGAGCTAGGTTATTAACTGTTTCATTTATTGGTGGTTGGAGAATTTCTGGGTATCTCCTTCCTCTAAATTCTTTTCCTGGAGTGTCCAGCTTCAGAAGTTTTCAGTGGCCCTTTCTCTGCCTTTTCTATCTCCTTAGCCCACTGAATTCTTCCGGTCCCTGGGTGGGAATGGAGAAAGGAACATTCAGATCGAGATGGCTCATGGCACGACTACGCTGGCCTTCAAGTTCCAGCATGGGCTGATTGTGGCTGTGGATTCTCGGGCCTCGGCCGGGAATTACATTGGTGAGTGTGTGTTCTTCAGCTGGCAGAATCTGGGGAGCTGGGCCCTCCTCTCAGCAGGAGCCCAGCATCTACACCAAAGTGGGGCCAGATATTGTTTTAGGACACACAGGGAGAGCTGTGGGGTCATTCCTCCTCTCCCCAAACGCCATCTTCTTCCAGGCACATTAACGGTGAACAAGGTGATTGAGATGAACCCTTACCTGCTTGGCACCATGTCTGGCTGTGCAGCTGACTGTCAGTACTGGGAGCGTCTGCTGGCGAAGGAGTGCAGGTAGGCCTAGCCCCTTACCTCCCTTCTAAGCCTGGATTCTTCATCTTCCAGATCACTGCTCCTAACTGCCCCCAGCATCTTAGTGCTAATGTCATATTTCACAAAACAGCCTTTTGGTGGTTAAAAACCTTCTCCCAAATCTCAGCCTGTGCTCCTGCCAAGAAGCCAGATCATTTGTCAATTATCAATATTTAGCACCAATAGCATCGACCCTGGTGGGGTCCTATCATTTACTGGGATTTCTTTTTTAAATTTTATTTATTTATTTATTTTGGCTGCATTGGGTCTTCGTTGCAGTGCGTGGGCTTCTCTCATTGCGGTGGCTTCTCTTGTTGCAGAGCACGGGCTCTAGGTGAGCGGACTTCTGTAGTTGTGGCACGCAGGCTCAGTAGTTGTGGCTCACGGGCTCTAGAGCGCAGGCTCAGTAGTTGTGGCACACGGGCTTAGTTGCTCCGCTGCATGTGGGATCTTACTGGACCAGGGCTTGAACCCGTGTCCCCTGCATTGGCAGGCAGATTCTTAACCACTGTGCCACCAGGGAAGTCCCTACTGGGATTTCTTTATGTGTTTTTTTGTTGTTTCTTGTTTTCTTTTTTCCCGTACGCGGGCCTCTCACTGTTGTGGCCTCTCCCGTTGCGGGGGTCCGGACGCGTAGGCTCAGTGGCCATGGCTCACGGGCCCAGCTGCCGCGGCATATGGGATCTTCCCGGACCGGGGCACGAACCCGTGTCCCCTGCATCGGCAGGCAGACTCGCAACCACTGCGCCACCAGGGAAGCCCTCTTTAGGTGGTTTTGACGACTTCCCTGGTGGTCCAGTGGTTAAGACTCCGCCTTCCAATGCAGAGGGCCCAGGTTCCATCCCTGGTAGGGAACTATGCTTCACATGCCACATAGCCAAAAAATAAAGAAAAGTTAATTCTATATACATTCCAAATCTTTCCCCATCCTTAGATCCTACAAAACCACTCCTTTCAAATGCTTATCTCTTCAATCATTTTCTGCCCATCAAGTGGGCTGCTAGGAGGGCTAGCCTTCTCCTGTCACCTCTAAGTCCTCTCCTGGAACCTTCCTGTTCTCACCCAGGCTGTACTATTTGCGGAATGGTGAGCGTATCTCTGTGTCTGCAGCCTCCAAACTGCTCTCCAACATGATGTGCCAGTACCGGGGCATGGGCCTCTCCATGGGCAGCATGATCTGTGGCTGGGACAAGAAAGTGAGTCCCCTCCCTTCTCCATATTCCCACATGTGGATGAGAGGTCAGTTTCCCCACCTTACACTCCCACTCCCTCCCCTACAGGATACGTGGCACAGAGAACACTCGGTTATAGAACTGTTACCCACTGGCAATTTCTGGGTCTGGATGTGGACCATTGTTTCATAAGCTTGTCCCTTTTGATCAAATAGCTGATTCCAAGTTTGTTTTTCCTCCCTTGAGTTCTATGATTGTTCCCACAGTGTTCTCCTAGTTCAGATGTTCCTGGGGTCAGCCTAAGTCTTTGGTCCACTTCTCATGGCTCACACTTGAATCTGGATGTTACCAACAACTTCCTTTCCACTTCCAACCTAGACCCTTCTTGCATCCTATAGGGGCCTGGACTCTACTACGTGGATGCAGATGGGACTCGGCTCTCGGGAAATATGTTCTCCACCGGTAGTGGGTGCTCCCATGCCTATGGGGTCATGGATACCGGCTATAGACCTGACCTTAGCATTGAAGAGGCCTGTGACCTGGGCCGAAGGGCAATTGTTCATGCCACCCACCGAGACAGCTATTCTGGAGGCGTTGTCAATAGTAAGAGACCAATGCCCTCCTCCCCTGCCACGCCCCTGGGGAGTGAGGAAGAAGGAGGGGGGTTGAGATTGGGAGACATGGGGGAGGCTGAGTGGCAGGGAGCGGGTTTTCAGAGCCTGAAGGGGGCATTGCAATCCCCGTAAAAAGGGCTTTGAGAGTGTGTGTTGCTGTTGTCGCCTTCAACATAACATCATTAGCAGGATCTTGCTGAAGGGAAGGTGACCCTGTTCTTTTTTTTTTTGTGGTACCTCACGGGCCCAGCCGCTCCGTGGCATGTGGGATCTTCCCGGACCGGGGCACGAACCCGTGTCCCCTGCATCGGCAGGCGGACTCTCAACCACTGCGCCACCAGGGAAGCCCGACTCTGTTCTTTCTCCTTTGCCTGCAGTGTACCACGTGAAGGAGGACGGTTGGTTGAAAGTGGAAAGT
Source organism: Neophocaena asiaeorientalis asiaeorientalis (assembly GCF_003031525.2). Lineage (NCBI taxonomy): Eukaryota > Metazoa > Chordata > Mammalia > Artiodactyla > Phocoenidae > Neophocaena > Neophocaena asiaeorientalis. The sequence goes on along the minus strand of NW_020175393.1, from coordinate 1,085,051 downwards.
ACAGACGTCAGTGACCTGATGTACCAGTACCATGAGGCCAGTCAGTAATGGTGGCAGTGGTGGACTTGGGGACCTGGGCCAGGTTACACCCCAGGAGAAAGGGGGGCCTGACCTGACCCAGAGATAGAGAACCAGGGGCCACTGGGAGGCAGCGTGTAGTTTATCCTTTTGTGTGTTCTCTGTCTCCATGAGTATCACCCCCAGCCCAACCTTCTGGGTGTCCCGCCAAGCACAATAAAGGAAAACGGTTATAAAAGCCTCTGTGTCGTGGCCTTGTGAGGGCTCTGGGCTGGGCTTGTTGGGAGGAGGAATCAGGAAATAAAGACAGACTTTTCCTGAGAAAAGAGACTCAAACCCCTACCTAAGAAATGGGGTCTCATCAAATATTTCTCTGGGCTTTCCTTCCACTTTCATCTCTCCAGGACCTCGGGAAGGTTCAACGTTGTCTGTGGACACTTAGGTGCAATTAATCCAGGTTAGGCACACAACCTGGAGGCTCCTGTGTAGTCAGTTGTTAATGGTTTGGGTATCTGGGTGTAGTGCGCTTAGAACAACTGTTTCTGACTTGGTAAAGTAGGATGAACAAGCTTCCTCCTCACGTGTGTGTGGTAATTGTAAACACGGTCCCATTTATCTCAAATAACCCCGTGGAGAGATTGGATATTACACGGAAAGATGGACGTTAGGGGTTCCATTTCATGATGGGTCACACTCCATTGCAAGATGACAAGACTGTGATCGAAGTGGAAGAGGAGATAAGGAGGACTCGCTGAAGTTGGAAATATGAGGAAAAGGTAACCAGGTTAGAAAGATGAGACAGAATGAGATTTTCTGAATCACGCTGGGATTTCAGGAAGGAGCAGGACACGGTCACCTCTCCAAGGAGAGTTCGTCAAAGGAAGTAGGAAGCAGCTGAACACGGAGCTTTTTCATTAGAGAGAGATCCTTAAAATCCCAGAATGGACGGGGTTGGAGAAGTTTTAGTAATCCTCTAACTTCAAATCTAAATCTGAAGTGACTCATGGGAGTCGTGCCAGTAACATTTCAAAAGGGTGCATTGGAATCCACGTGGCCCTCCCTCGGGGAATATGTTGAGTCTGGGAGGTGGTTTCAACCGGAAGAGTTATTTCTGGAATAAACCAATCTACCTGCCCCATAGATGGGCTCTGGGTCTGGCAGGACCTATAGAAACCTGACTACTGTGCTAATCAGTGTTAAACGAAGAAACAGAGTCTACTTCCCTCATATGAGGAAGGTGGTTCCACCATGATCTGAGGCGTCTGAACACTTTCTCTGCTCAGGAGCTGTGTTGAGAAAGACAGAGAAGATGTGCAGTGGTGGGGGGCCTTCTCGGCTCAGAATCTGTAAGTGGAAACTCACTTAGGTCCTGGTGAGAGTAGCTGGGCCTTCTGTATAGAAGTCCTGTGTGTTTCTCGCTTGGACTCTGGCTCTGTTTCGTGTGTGTGTGTGTGTGTGTGTGTTTTGTTTGTTTGTTTGTTGTTTTAAACCCCAAGATCCTACATCTGGAACTTGGATTGGGAAAGAGGGCAGTTCTCAAAATAGGTTCAGAGCTGAGGTATGAAAATCCAGCGGTTCTCCAATTACAAAGCATCCCAATCCTCGAAACAGCTCTATTTTACTTAGTGGCAATTTAAAAAACTGCAGCCGTTTCCTATGACAGAGTAACTGTTGCTGAGGGTGGAGACTAACCGGGGCCTGGCACGTGGAACAGGACTCAGGGGTCTGTTCCGCGGGCTGCAAGTGTCGCGCGCCGCCTGCTGGCCGCCGGGCCCAGCACCGGGCACCGGCTGCGGAAGCGAAAGCGAAAGCCGAGGGAGCCCGGCCGCCTTGGCTCGGGGATCCTCGTCCGCCGACAGAGGGGAAACGAAGCGGAGGCGGCGCGAGGGCACTTCAGAGCTCGGCCCCCGGCACGTAAAGGAAAGACCTCCGAGCTGCAGCCCAGAAGTCCCCTCCGGTGAGTTGGTGCGCTCGGGTCTTTTTTTTAGAGGATGAGGCTGCAGGTGGTCAGGCTTCCCAGCTCCCTCTGTCAGGCCGAATGCCTGGGATCCTAGGAGGGAGATACTGATGAGGACCAAGCACTTTTCAGGCATCTTTCAGGGTAGCACTGGGTAATAAAATGGGAAGCCCGTGGACGCGTTCGGCGGAGTGCGAGTGGGGAGGAGTGGGGACAAGGATTGGGACTCACCTCTGTCGTTTCTCACCTTCTACCCCTAGATCTCGCCATGCGGCTCCCTGACCTGAGACCCTGGGCCTTCCTGCTGCTGGCCGACTGGGCGTTACTCTGGCTGCTGCAGGGGACCCTGGGGGCTCTGCTTCCCCGCGGGCTTCCAGGCCTGTGGCTAGAGGGCACCTTGCGACTGGGAGGGCTTTGGTGGCTTTTGAGGCTGGGAGGGCTGCTGAGGTTTGTGGGAGCACTGCTGCCCCCCCTCTGCCTGGGGACCCCTCTGTTTCTCTCCCTGAGGGCCCTGGTCCCGGGGACCTTGAGTGCTCCCCCAGCCAGGGCGGCTTCAGCCCCTTGGAGCTGGCTGCTGCTGGGTTACGGAGCGGCAGGGCTGAGCTGGGGCGTGTGGGCTGTGCTGAGCCCTCCAGGAGCCCGGGAGAGGGAGCGGGGCCAGGAGAACAACAGAGCCTTGATGTGGAGGTTGCTGAAGCTCTCCAGGCCAGACCTGCCTTTCCTGGGTGTGGCCTTCTTCTTCCTCGCTGTTACCGTGTTGGGTGAGTCGGGAGAGGGCGCTGTGACTTGGAGGTGGGAAAAGGCCCTGGGCACCGGCACACTCACTGTTGTCCTCACGCAGGTGAGACCTTAATCGCTTACTATTTTGGTCTTGTGATTGACATCCTGGGAGGTGATTTTGATCCTGATGCCTTTGTCAGCGCCATCTTTTTCATGTGTCTCTTCTCTGTTGCGAGGTAGGTGATGGTGATTTGCTAGCCCCCAATTTTTACAGGGGCCCTCACTTTCCTAACTGTTTTCAGACCCTCTTGTGCCCAAAGCACAAAATACTTAAACTAAAAAATCTGTATTTGTTCATTCACCATTCTGTGTCATGCATCCACTCATTTATTCCTCCGTTCACCACGTGGCTCCAACATCTTCAAAGTTTATATTACTTATTATATAGTTACAGATAGGAGTGAATGTAGTACAAAAGGTGTTTATGTGTCGAATGGAATGTCTCTCAGTTACCTCTCAACATTTTTATCTCCATGAAGTTCCATTTCTCTTTTCTGTCTCCAGCCTCCCACCCTGTGTTTGTTTCCACAGTTATCCAGTTGTCAGGGTGGGCATGTTTCTTCCTCCTGACTCTTCGTCCTTAAGTCATCTTGTCTATCCTGGAAGATCTTACTCTGAGGCTTGTCACCTTTCTTTCCAGCATCTTTACTCTTTTCCACTTCATTTACTTTTCCTTCTGCTTTAAGACGTAGCCAGGAGTCCGCTGTCTACCGACTAAGTAACTAATTAACTAACTGCTTGATAGGGCTGGGTCTAGGATGAGGGGAGTCAGGCACCTAGGCTGCAAAATTTAAGGAGGTGCTTATTCTCAGGGTCGTGCGAATACCTCACTAGCCTTCCCCAAATACCAGCCGGCTGCTTGATCCTGCTCCTTTGATATGGTCATGCTTCATTTAGAATCCCTCAAAAACCAGTTCTTCATTATTTCATACTTACTACTCTTTGCTGAAACTACTTAAAAGTGAACTTCTTAATGATCAAGCTGCTGCTTTTAAAAAAAAATCAGCCCTCAGTTCTCTATGTGTCTGTAGCATCTGGCATCAGAACAATCTCTCTTTTTTAAAAAAATTATTTACTTATGTATCTTATTTATTTGTCTGTGCTGGGTCTTAGTTGCGGCATATGGGTCTCTCAGCTGCAGCGTGCGGGATCTAGTTCCCTGACCAGGGATCGAACCTGGGCCCCCTGCATTGGGAGCTCGGAGTCTTAACCACTGGACCACCAGGGAAGTCCCAGAACAGTCTCTTATGATTGATCTTGTTCTTCAGGTAGCTTTTATGAACTCCCTTTCTACTTTCCAGTCCACTCTCCCTCTTCTGGAGAACCGTCCTCTGGATCCTTAATTATGGACTTTTCTCAGGACTCAGTTCTCTGATCTTTAAGAACATTTTTCCTGTTGAGCTAATGCAGCTCACGTCTGCAGGACATTCCCACATCCAGCCCCAGTCTTGTAATCCAGAGGCCTCCTTGACGTTCCCATTGGATGACGCCCTGTCACCTCAGACTCCATGCACCCAGAACTCCAAGTGCATCCCACTCCCTCGTGGTCTCCTTGAAAATGCCTCCCTCTTCTTATTCCCATTCATGAAACCATCAGTATCCTCAGCTCCAAGCACCAGCATCGTCGCTGCCTTTCTCATGTTCTTGCATTTGCCACACTCAAAACGTGCTCCTATGGCTCCTTTCTCTCCGTTCTCACTGTGATCACCAAAGTCCAAACCCTCACCATTTGATGTCTGAGTATGCCAACAGCCCTCTCAACATGGTCATTAGATTTGTATTAGAAACCCATATTTTGTACAGTTCCTGCCTTTGCGCTTTTACAGTTTTCCTTTGAGTTTGACTGTAAAAATTCACTTGGTCTAAGAGGAATTTTCCAATCCCAAGGACAGTGGAGAGGGAGAACAGCAGGATCCCAGGGCTTTGGAGATGGGAGGGCATTGCTACAGTTCCCACAAGAAAGTATCAATATCTGGAAGTAGGAGGAAGGACGTTGGGGGTGGAGGAAGGAGACCAAGACCAAGGGGAAAGCTGGAGGGATGGCCCTGAGAGAGACCAGGTCAGAAGCAAGCCATAGGCTCTTTCCCTTCACAGCGTCTTTCCATTTCTATTGTACTGTTCCCTCCTGTCTAGAACAGAATGAACTAGTGATGCTGGTGAATCTGTCAGTGTTATGATGTGGTTCCCACAGCTGGCTCACTGTGTCCTCTTTTCTCTTCGTCTGTTGATTCCTGCCCCTCGTGTCTCCCTCGCTCTTATTTATTTCTCTTCTGCTCTCATGATATACTGCCCCCAACTTTGTATTTCTTTTCTTTGCATGCTTTCTCCTCTGCTTCTCTCTCTCCCTCCGTCCTTCTCTGCATCTCTCCTCTTCATCCTCCGCCATCCTCCTTCCCCGCAGTTCACTGTCTGCAGGCTGCCGAGGAAGCACCTTCACCTTCATCATGTCCAGAATCAACCTGCGGGTCCGGGAGCTGCTTTTCTCCTCCCTCCTGTGCCAGGACCTTGCTTTCTTCCAGGAGACTAAGACAGGTAGGGCCTGGAGTCCAGGTCTGGGGTCCCCCAGGACTTCCTTTCCCCTCCACTGCCCTCCCCCTGCATCCCTGGTGCCAAGGCCTGGAGCTGTTTTTCTCTCTTTGGGGACCATGTAGAGAGGCAGTCTCCAGGGAGGGAGGGCTGTGTGAGATTGGGAGCTCAGGAGGGAGTTTCTGGGGGTTCTGCATTACAACACGTGGTTTCCTCACCTGCTTTGTCCTGCCCAGGGGAGCTGAATTCCCGGCTGAGCTCGGATACCAAACTGATGAGTAACTGGCTTCCTCTTAATGCCAACGTGCTGTCTCGAAGCCTGGTGAAAGTGCTGGGACTTTACGGCTTCATGCTCAACCTGTCACCTCGACTCACCCTCCTTTCTCTGCTTGATGTGCCTCTAATGACAGCGGCTGAAAAGATGTACAGTGCTCGCCATCAGGTACGTGTGGATGCTAGGGAATCCCCAGGGAAGAAGAAAGTTCTGCTAGAGGCCTTCTCCAGGCCCTTAGAGGCTTCAGAAGGTCCATGACCCTCTGGGACTTTGTGTGTGTGTGTGACAGAGAGGTGGGGTGGGAAGAGAGGTGGCGGGGAAGAGAGAGAGAGAGGGATTTTCAGGTTATTTTCCATTATAGGTTATTAAAAGATGTTGAATGTAGTTCCCTGTGCTATACAGTAAATCCTTGTTGCTTATCTATTTTGTGTTAGTAGTTTGTATCTGTTCATCTCAAACTCTTAATTTATCCACTCCCCCCTTCCCCCAATTTTGGTAACCATAAGTTTGTTTTCTACGTCTGTGAGTCTGTTCCTGTTTGTATGCAGATTCATTTGTATTATTTTTTTAGATTCCACATGTAAATGATATCATATAATATTTGTCTTTCTCTGTCTGACTTACTTCACTTAGCGTGCAGAGAGCGTTCCAAGGGCTGGAATGGGACGTGGGGGTCGGCTGTCTTCTGCCGAATCAGCCCCTCCTATCTCCTGCCCCACTTTTCCAGGCAGTCCTTCAGGAGATCCAGGATGCTATGGCGAAAGCAGGACAGGTGGTACGTGAGGCAGTTGGAGGGCTGCAGACTGTGCGCAGTTTTGGGGCGGAGGAGCAAGAGGTCCGTCGCTATAAGGAGGCTCTTGACCGATGCCGGCAGCTGTGGTGGCGACGAGATCTGGAAAGGGCCCTCTACTGCCTCTTAAGGAGGGTGAGGAGACTGAGTGGCTGGAGGAAGGGCCCAGGGAGGGGGCAGGGAAAGTGATGGTCCTCTTCCTACAGCTGGTCTGGGGGTCGCTCAGTGTCATAGGGGCAGGGAGGCCAAAGAATGGGAGATTCTCAGGCTCCCTTTCCTTCTCCCTCCAGATGCTGCACTTGGCAATGAAGATTATATTGCTGAGACGTGGGCTGCAGCAGATCCTGGCTGGGGACCTCACCCGGGGCGGGCTGGTCACCTTTCTGCTCTACCAGGAGGAAGTGGGCTCCCACGTGGAAGTGAGTCAGGAGCTGTGCACGCTCTCTTTTCCCGCTTTGTCTTCTATTTGTTCCCCTTAAAAAAAAACAAACAAACTGAAATAACCCCAACTCATTGTGATGGAGAATTTCAAACATGGGCAATAAAAGAGAAAAAAATGATAATATGAACCCCCATGTACCCAACATCTGTTTTGTTTTTTTTTAAATTTTTTTCCCTTTATTTTATTTAAAATTTTTGTTTTATATTGGGGTATAGTTGATTTACAGTGTTGTGTTAGTTTCAGGTGTACAGCAAAGTGAATCAGTTATACACATATCCACTCTGTTTTAGATTCTTTTCCCATGTAGGTCTTTACAGAGCATTGAGTAGAGTTCCCTGTGCTACACAGTAGGTCCTTATTAGTTATCTATTTTATATATAGTAGTGGGTATATATCATAGGATATTGAATATAGTCCTCTCTGCTATACGGTAGGACCTTGTTGTTTATCCCCCAGCATCTGTTTTAACAATTACCAATTCATGGCCAATCTTATTTAATCTGTAACCCCACCCACTTCCCTCCCCCCATATTATTTTGAAGCAAATCCAAGATACGGTTTCGTCTGTAAATATGTATCACTAAATGTAAACATTAAAATACATGTAACCACAAAGCCATGACCACAGCAAGAGAATTAACAACAACTTCACCAAATGCAAGTCAATGATCAGATTTTCACATTTTTCATAGAGGTATATATTACACTGATCTCTTTCTCTCTCTCATGTACATCTGTGGTGACAGCAACCAGTAAAGCTTAGATCCATTAAATCATTTGCGGTGGCAAAATGGTGACACTCCCCCATTCCTTCATTTATTAGAAGCATATCTCAAGGGAGATGTCTCCTCATCTACTGTTTGGTTGCCAAGTGGTACAGTTTGATTAGGAAAGGCACAGTAAGTGTTTAGTTCCTTCCTATATTTACCAGTTTTCAAAAATAATTAGTTACTGGATCTTGGGCTTTATAAGTTTCATAGACACGGATTAAACATCTTTTATGGGGGGAGAGCTGTGCAAAGCAGTCTGGCATCTGCAAAGAGGAGGTGGGCACAGCACCCGCTTTTAAGGAGTTCCCTGTGTAACTCGGCCAGACAGAACTGTGTACGAGTACCTGGAAAGGTCTGGGGATGGAAGGACTCTGGTCTCCATCCTTTACCTGGCAAATTGGAGTAATGGGGTATTGGTGCCCCTTTGAAATTCAAGCAAATTGCCCATTAAGGGGACTTCCCTGGCGGTCCAGTGGTTAGTACTCCATGCTTCCACTGCAGGGGGCACGGTTTGATCGCTGGTCAGGGAAACAGAATCCCACATGCCCTGTGGCACGGCCAAAAAAAAATCGCACATTAACAGTAGGGAATCGGGACTTCCCTGGTGGCGCAGTGGTTAAGAATCCGCCTGCCAATGCAGGGGACACGGGTTTGATCTCTGGTCCGGGAAGATTGCACATGCCGCGGAGCAACTAAGCCCGTGCTCCACAACTACTAAGCCTGTGCTCTAGAGCCCACGAGCCACAACTACTGAGCCCACGTGCCACAACTACTGAAGCCCGCGTGCCTAGAGCCCGTGCTCTGCAACAACAGCAGCCACTGCAATGAGAAGCCTGTGCACCGCAACCAAGAGTAGTCCTCACTTGCTGCAACTAGAGAAAGCCTGTGCACAGCAACGAAGACCCAATGCAGCCAAAAATAAATAAATAAATATACATATCTATATATATGTGTATATATCTATATCTATATCTATCTATCTATCTATATATAAAAGGTAGGGAATCTTTTTTGGATGAGGGGAGAAGCATGGCTGGGGTGGAGTGTGGCAGGGAGGGTGTGAGGAGTTGGGAAGTTGGTTCCTGGTGGAGCTTCCTTTGCTTGGCTGACCCCTGCCTTCCTGTTTTGCAGACCCTGGTGTACATGTTTGGGGACATGCTGAGCAATGTGGGGGCTGCAGAGAAGGTGTTCTGCTACCTGGACCGAAAGCCAAATCTGCCTCCAACTGGGACACTGGCCCCGCCCACTCTGCAGGGCCTGATGGAATTCCAGAACGTCTCCTTTGTGTATCCCAATCGCCCTGACCAGCCTGTGCTCAAGGTGCCCAACGGAGACCCCAGGGAGGGAATCTGGGCCCTTCACGCCCTGAGTGATGAGAAGCTTATCCTTCTCTGATAGAAAGAAGAGGAGAGGGAGGGCAAACAGGCAGTCCCCTAACTCTTTCCTGGCTTTTCTAGGGTCTGACATTCACCCTGCCTCCTGGGAAGATGACCGCACTGGTGGGGCCCAGTGGATCTGGAAAGAGCACAGTAGCTGCCCTGCTACAGAATCTGTACCAGCCCACTGAGGGGCAGGTGCTGCTGGATGGGGAGCCCATCTCCCAGTATGAGCGCCGCTACCTACACCAACAGGTGGGTGGGGAGGAAGGAGAGGGATTGCAGATTGGATGGAGAATTATGTGCAGAGAGCAGGGGGTGGAGACGGGGGAAGAAACACAAGGGGTCCATTGTGAGGTAGGTAGGCGAGGAGGAAAGGAGGGTCCCTGCCATGGGGGTTTCCACATGGTCCTCTGCTCCTGTCGCCTCTGCCCAGGTGGTTTTGGTTGGGCAGGAGCCTGTGCTGTTCTCGGGTTCGGTGAGGGACAACATCACTTATGGGCTGAAGGGCTGCAGCGATGAGAAGGTGCTGGCTGCTGCACAGGCGGCCAGAGTGGAGGAGTTCATAAAGGAAATGAAGCACGGACTTGATACAGGTACCTTTTTTTTTTTTTTTAACATCTTTATTGGAGTATAATTGCTTTACAATGGTGTGTTGGTTTCTGCTTTATAACAAAGTGAATCAGCTATACGTATACATATATCCCCATATCCCCGCCCTCTTGCGTCTCCCTCCCACGCTCCCTATCCCACCCCGCTACTACGTGGACACAAAGCACCAAGCTGATCTCCCTGTGCTATGCTGCTGCTTCCCACTAGCTATCTGTTTACATTTGGTAGTGTATATATGTCCATGCCACTCTCTCACTTTGTCCCAGTTTACCCTTACCCCTCCCCGTGTCCTCAAGTCTGTTCTCTACATCTGTGTCTTTATTCCTGTCCTGCCCC
>NW_020175393.1:969189-1072705 GCF_003031525.2 Neophocaena asiaeorientalis asiaeorientalis | reverse complement strand
AAATTTTGGAGATTAATCCTTTGTCAGTTGCTTCATTTGCAAATATTTTCTCCCATTCTGAGGGTTGTCTTTTGGTCTTGTTTATGGTTTCCTTTGGTGTGCAGAAGCTTTGAAGTTTCATTAGGTCCCATTTGTTTATTTTTGTTTTTATTTCCCTTTCTCTGGGAGGTGGGTCAAAAAGGATCTTGTTGTGATTTATGTCATAGAGTGTTCTGCCTATGTTTTCCTCTAAGAGTTTTATAGTGTCTGGCCTTACATTTAGGTCTTTAATCCATTTTGAGTTTATTTTTGTGTATGGTGTTAGGGAGTGTTCTAATTTCATTCTTTTACATGTAGCTGTCCAGTTTTCCCAGCACCACTTAGTGAAGAGGCTGTCTTTTCTCCATTGTATATTCTTGACTCCTTTATCAAAGTTAAGGTGACCATAGGTGCGTGGGTTTATCTCTGGGCTTTCTATCCTGTTCCACTGATCTATATTTCTGTTTTTGTGCCAGTACCGTACTGTCCTGATTACTGTAGCTTTGTAGTATAGTCTGAAGTCAAGGAGCCTGATTCCTTCAGCTCCGTTTTTCTTTCTCAAGATTGCTTTGGCTATTCGGGGTCTTTTGTGTTTCCATACAAATTGTGCAATTTTTTTTTTTGTTCTGTGAAAAATGCCATTGGTAGTTTGATAGGGATTGCATTGAATCTGTAGATTTCTTTGGGTGATATAGTCATTTTCATAATGTTGATTCTTCCAATCCAAGAACGTGGTATATCTCTCCATCTGTCTTTATCATCTTTAATTTCTTTCATCAGTGTCTTATAGTTTTCTGCATACAGGTCTTTTGTCTCTTTAGGTAGGTTTATTCCTAGGTATTTTATTCTTTTTGTTGCAATGGTAAATGGGAATGTTTCCTTAATTTCTCTTTCAGATTTTTCATCATTAGTGTATAGGAGTGCAAGAGATTTCTGTGCATTAATTTTGTATCCTGCTACATTACCAGATTCATTGATTAGCTCTAGTAGTTTTCTGGTAGCATCATTAGGATTCTCTATGCGTAGTATCATGTCATCTGCAAACAGTGACAGTTTTACTTCTTCTTTTCCGATTTATATTCCCTTTATTTCTTTTTCTTCTCTGATTGCTGTCACTAAAACTTCCAAAAGTATGTTGAATAATAGTGGTGAGAGTGGGCAACCTTGTCTTGTTCCTGATCTTAGGGGAAATGGTTTCAGTTTTTCACCATTGAGAACGATGTTGGCTGTGGGTTTGTCATATATGGCCTTTATTATGTTGAGGTAAGTTCCCTCTATGCCTACTCTCTAGAGGGTTTTTATCATAAATGGGTGCTGAATTTTGTCGAAAGCTTTTTCTGCATCTATTGAGATGATCATATGCTTTTTCTCCTTCAATTTGTTAATATGGTTTATCACATTGATAGATATGCGTATATTGAAGAATCCTTGCATTCCTGGAATAAATCCCACTTGATCATGGTGCATGATCCTTTTAATGTGCTGTTGGATTCTGTTTGCTAGTATTTTGTTGAGGATTTTTGCATCTATGTTTCATCAGTGATATTGACCTGTAGTTTTCTTTCTTTTCTGTCATATCAACAAAGATGTGACATCTTTGGTTTTGGTATCAGGGTGATGGTGGCCTCATAGAATGAGTTTGGGAGTGTTCCTCCCTCTGCTATATTTTGGAAGAGTTTGAGAAAGATAGGTGTTAGCTCTTCTCTAAATATTTGATAGAATTTGCCTGTGAAGCCATCTGGACCTGGGCTTTTGTTTGTTGGAAGATTTTTAATCACAGTTTCAATTTCAGTGCTTGTGATTGGTCTGTTTATATTTTCTATTTCTTCCTCGTTCAGTCTCGGAAGGTTGTGCTTTTCTGAGAATTTGTCCATTTCTTCCAGTTTGTCCATTTTATTGGCATAAAGTTGCTTGTAGTAATCTCTCATGATCCTTTGTATTTCTGCAGTGTCAGTTGTTACTTCTCCTTTTCCATTTCTAATTCTATTGATATGCGTCCTCTTCCTTTTTTTCTTGATGATTCTTGCTGATGGTTTATCAATTTTGTTTATCTTCTCAAAGAACCAGCTTTTAGTTTTATTGATCTTTGCTATCGCTTTCTTCATTTCTTTTTCATGTATTTCTGATCTGAACTTTACGATTTCTTTCCTTCTGCTAGCTTTGGGGTTTTTTGTTCTTCTTTCTCTAATTGCTTTAGGGATACAGGTACCTTCAGCCAAACCCACTCACCTCCCTCCCCAGCATCAGGAGTTCTGTAGCTGCCTGTCCAGCTCAGGAGCCTTTGTTCCTGGAGAGCAGGGCAGGGTGATGATGCTCTATCTACACGGGCAGCCCTAGAGGTCCCTCCCCTTCTCCGGGCCCTCATCCGCCTAATTGTTGGCTGTGGAAATACCAGCTGTGCTTGTGAGGAGGATGTTGTCGTGGTCACCTGTGTGTGAGGAGAGGGATTTCTCGATTTCCTCAGAGGTGGGGGAGAAAGGGAGCCAGCTGGCTGTGGGACAGAAGCAGCGTCTGGCCATCGCCCGGGCCCTTGTGAGGGACCCCCGGGTCCTCATCCTGGATGAAGCCACCAGTGCCCTGGACGTGGAGTGTGAGCAGGCTGTGAGTACTGGGCTCGGAGGGGCAGGGGCGGTGGGACCTTTCTTAGGGCTGGGATGGAATGGAGGCTACGTGGGGGTGGTGTGGGGACATCCCTGATGCCGCCATGTCTCCCGTCCCATCCTCCAGCTGCCACAGCCCCTCTGAGAGAGGAGGGCAGCGCAGACCTTTCCCTCCTGCTCTGTCTTATCTTCTCGTGTTTCATGCCTTCTCTACCCTAAGTCACTAGAGATGGTGCCCAGTGGGGCCGTGGAGTCCATCTCATTCTTATCTTTCTGAGGTGTTACGATCCTCCCCCTTCAGCTGCAGGACTGGAAAGCTCGCGGGGACCGAACGGTGCTGGTGATCGCCCACAGGCTGCACACGGTTCTGAGCGCCGACCAGATCCTGGTGCTGAGGCAGGGAGAGCTGCAGGACCACGTGCAGCTCATGGAGGGGCAGGACCCCTACTGCTGCCTGGTGCAGCAGAACAGGAGGACTGAGACCCCAGAGATGCTGGAGCCTTCTCAGGGCCATCTCAGTGACCCAGAGTAACTCCTGCTTTGGCTTTCCCTGGGGGTGTTCCCCTGGGTGGTGGTTTTTGGAGCTGGAGGCACGATGATGGAGATTTAGACCATGTGTACTTTTGTTGGGGCCATGGGAGGGCAGGGGGTTGCTTTCTGTATCCAGGGACCTTATTTCCTTGATGAACAGAGCTTTGCCTGGTGCCGAGTACTGTACTGTGGCATCATAAGTACATTTCAAAGTATTTTTTCCTCATATAAACAGCACACATTCGTATAGGAAACGTAGACAATAGAGACAGGCAGGAAGGAGAAAAGTAAAACTACACACTGTTTCACATCCCAGAGATAATCACAGGGACTATTTTGCTGGCTGTCTTAGCCTTTGAATTGTTCTTTGAGATACATATTAACCAGTATGACATAAATATTCATGAGTTTGCCTTTCTGTATCCTTCCCCGTTCCCACAAGGACCTGATATTTTGTTGGGGAGCTAGGGTATGGTGGGACAGAGGACTGTTCCCTAATTAACAGTATGAATAAAATATTGATGAGTCACTGTGTACTGTGTACTGTGTACTGTGTACAGAGTAGGAACTATGCTAAGCCTTTTTCATGTATTATCATTTTTAATCCTTATCCTCAGCCCTTTGAGATTGTTAGTTATTATCCCCATTTTATGGATGAGAATACTGAGTCTCAAAGAGATTAAAGGACTTTCCCAAAGGTTGCACAGTGGTGGAATTGGACTCGGAATCCAGGCCTGACCCCAGAGTCCACGCTCTCAACTAATACATTATGTTGCATCTTGTGTCATAATCTACTTTATAATCAGATCAAGTAAAGCTCTTTCACTTCTAGCTCCGAAAAGCTCTGAATCCCTTATCTTCTCTCTGATCTCGTTCTTGTAACTTCCATTCATTGTGTGAGATGATCTCATATTCAGAGAGGTTCCCCTACCCTTGGTGCACCTCTTCCAGCCATTGTTCACAAAGTCATTCTTCTTTCTAAAAGACACATAAGATGATGCCACTCCTGTAAAATCCTCCCTGTGTCTTCACCCCTTTTTCTGCTCACATCTTCCTCAGAGACAGTTTTTCTAGCCCGTTTGTCTCACCCTTTCTTGTTGGATTAAGTTCTATCCACAACAAACTTCCTGCCCTCCTGATGCCTTTGTGCCTCTGAATATGTTGTTTCCTGCCGTTCGGTGAATGATGCTCCTGGATTTGCCCCAGTTCTTTAAGATTCAACTCAGGATTCAAGTCTCCCAAGAAGCCTTGCTTTATCTTCTCAGTCTGGAGAAAGTGCCCTGTCTACGTGCTCTCGTTGCTGTGCCGCTGGGGCTTACCTCTGTCACAGTCCCTATTAAACTCTCCACCGCCCACTGTAGACCTCTGTCTTTCCACGAGACCATGAGCCCTTGCGGGGGAGGCCGTCTATCTTATTAAGCTTTATATCTACTACCTGGCACAGGGCTCCATTCATAGTGGACAATAAATAAATGTTTGTTGGGTAAATGAATAAATCTCCTTCCTCTACTGTCTTCCATCTTAATCCTCCCTACACATACAAATCGTGGAAAGTCCAAAGCTGTGCATGTCACTGGTTATTGGAAGGGTCTTAAAGTGGACGGTTCCTATTCTAGGAAATTGAAACTTTCACTTTCCCAGAAATAGCAGGTACTTTCCCGGCTAGCAATGAGCTCACCAGAAATTTTTGTTTTTGTTTTTGTTTTGTGTTTCTGCCTGGCAACTGTTGGGAGCAAGGTGAGGCCAGAGTAAGGAACTTCTTAGGCAGATAAACCTTTGCTTAATCCTGCTGCTGTCCTACTGCTCCACACCTGTTTATCTCTCAAATTTCACCAAGGGTGAAATAAGCATTGGGAGAGACAGGAGGCTGGCCTGATTCCTTCCCCTCCCCACCAAATGTCCTTCTATTTGTAAAGTAGGAATGATAATTTCTGTATCTCCTTACCTTATGGAAACTACAGTCCTCACAGAAGAAGATCTATTTATCTTTGATGTCCTCAGTACAAATTACACCCATTGACTCAAAATACTTTAAACTTGGAAGACATCTTAAAAATAGTATAGCTGTCAAATCTTACTTTACAGATAGGGAAAGTGGCCTGAAATCACACAGCTAATCAGTGACAGAGCTGGGAGGAAAACTCAGGCAGCCTGATGGGCAGTACGGGAAGATACGGCAGAACTTAGGATCATAAGCGGTCATGAAAACTTGTCATCTCAGGGAAACTTCCAGGTACGCCTTATTTCAGGGACACAGAACAATGTTCCCCGACAGAGTGTTCAACAAATCCTTACAAGTGTGGTCTGCCTGGTAACCACAGACATTAGTAATTCTGATTTGTCCAGAGTTCTTTTCATTTCCCCCTCCTACTACCCATCACCATTTGACTTCCGCCCCTTAATTTCCCCTTTTTCTTGTCACTTAACTTCAGTGCCTTTCCTGCTCAGCCATGTACTACTCTTTCCAAAGCGAGATACGAATGGAGAGGAGGAACATTAGGAAACTCTCAGATTACTTTGGAGCCCCAAACAACCTCCCGCCCCGTCTGCTCTGCCCAGTGCGGGAATAACTTTGAACTTAAAGTACTTTACACCCCAGCCAAGTGGGGCAGCCCCTTGTAGTCTGCACGGCAGTCGTGGTTCAGGGGAAGGAAGTGTGGAGTCAGAATTTGGGGGGGAAAGGACAAGGGAATAAGGAAAACAAAAATCTGTTTTGGGCGCTGAGTGAAAGGAGCATCCATTCACTTGGGTCCGATGCCACCTGCTGGCCCTAGGAAAGACTGAGTCTTCAACCTAGAGTTTCAAGGGCTTTTATGAATTGTAATAATTCAGTATCAATGGTAATCATTCACGGAGTGCCCTCTGTGTGCTTCTGCTGTGCTAAGTGCCTGCCATATACCGTCTTACTTTATCTGTAAGATAATCCCATGTGGCAGGTGTTACTATCCCAATTCTAAGAATGAGAGTGGAGATTTAGAAACATTTACTCACTTGCCTGGGACACAGAGCTAGGAAAAGGTGGACTTTGCTTAACTTTACAACAGAACTCCTCAAAAGAGTTTGCTATACTGCCTGTATCCACTTACCCTCTTACTATTCTCTTTTTTTAAAGATACGATTCATGTTAATAAGCAGTACATTAATTAATGTGGTTTACAATTCAAAAAGCACAACATGGTCTACGGAGGAAAGCTTCACTCCCATCCTTCCCCACAGTTTGCCAGTACCCCTTGCTTTGGCGATCCACACTTCAAGCTTTATCCTTCCAGAGAAACAATGTACTGTATATTTAAGCATATATATGTATATATTCTCGCTCCCTATTATTACAAATAGCAGCCCCCTAAATTCCCAGTTCTGAAATTTACTTTTTTAAATAAATGTATTTATTTTATCTATTTTTGACTGCTTTGGGTCTTCGTTGCAGCATGCGGGCTTTCTCTAGTTGCAGCGAGCGGGGGCTACTCTTCGTTGCGGTGCGCGGGCTTCTCATTGTGGTAGCTTCTTTTGTTGCGGATCGTGGGCTCTAGGCACGCGGGCTTCAGTAGTTGTGGCATGTGGGCTCAGTGGTTGTGGCACATGGGCTTAGTTGCTCCTTGGCATGTGGGATTTTCCCTGACCAGGGTTCGAACCCGTGTCTCCTGCATTGGCAGGTGGATTCTTAACCACTGCACCACCAGGGAAGTCCTGAAATTTACTTTTTAAACTTTAGAAATATATGGCTCTAATGTACGCTATTTTATGGAAGTACCATATTTCATTTAGCCTGTCTCCTTTTATTGACGAGTAGTTAGGCTATCAGAAGTCTTTTGCTATTATAAGCAATGTCTTGTATAGACATTGTTATACACATGTGCGAGAATAGGACTAGGATAAAATCCTAAAGAGGATGTTGCCAAGTCTAAATGTTTATGTATTATTAATATTGATAGATATTGGAAAATTACCGTCATGGAGATTGTATGAATGCAGAATTCCATCAGCAGTATATGAGTTTATCTCTTTCCCCACATTCTCATCAACACAGAGCGTTGTAAAATTTTTAGATTTTGTGACTCTTATAGATAAAAAGTGGCATCGTACTGAAGTCGTCATTTGGTTTATTTTTGTTACCACTTAAGGAAGAAGGATACTGAACCCAGAAAGAAAAGTTGAGATGCAATAAGCCAAGATGAGTAAACACACACACGTGTGCACACACCACCACAACCATCATTAACTGAAACCTGTCTAAAATATTGGTAAATCAGACTGAGGAATGAAAAATGACTATAACTACAAAAATCACTGGCAATAATGACAATTAAATTTAAGAACATGATGCGATAATCAGAAATAACATGAGATTGAGGCAGATAAAGTAAAAGAATTCTGAAGTCTTGGTCGTATTTAGCAGGAGGGCAGAGATATTGATTAACTTCGGATGTTGCTAAATTAGGCAGTCATGTTAAAAACGTAGCGGTAAATCTTAATTAATAAAAATTAAAACTCCTAAGCCAGTAGGGGGAAATTAGAGATTACTTAGAATATTTAATTAGTTTAATGTAAGTGACGAAAGGACAATAAAGGAAGCAAAGAACATAGCACAATATGTGATAATAGAAACAAATCCAGACAGCTTAGTAGTCACAGAAATGTAAATAACTTAAATTTAGAAGTTAAAAGAAAGAAGTTCTCAGATTGGATTAATACTATCACAAAATCTAGTTATAAGCCCTTCACATGAGTCACAAAGAAAACTTAAATACTTGAAAAGGTTAAAATCAAAATGTGTAATACGATGTGTAAAGCTAACACTAATAGAAGATAGTTCATGTACGTTGACATCTAAAAATACGCGTAATGGGACTTCCCTGGTGGTCCAGTGGGTAAGACTGTGCTCTCCCAGCGCAGGGGGCCCAGGTGTGATTCCTGGTCGGGGAACTAGATCCTGCATGCTTGTTGCAACTGAGAGTTTGCACACCACAACTAAGACCTGGCACAGCCAAAATAAATAAATAAGTAAATATTACAAAATAAATAAATTAAAATATGCATAATGATAGCAAGAAGTCACCAGGACATTATACTAAAACTGAATGAGTCTGCACCTAGTAATAAAGTCAGATATAGGTAAGAAAATATAGACCACAGGAATTCCCTGGTGGTCCAGTGGTTAGGACTGCCCGGTTTTCACTTCTGAGGGCTGGGGTTAAATCCCTGGTAGGGGAACTAAGATCCCACCAGCCGAGCAGCGTGGGCAAAAAAATATCTATATCTAGATCTGTATGCCAAATTATAGAAGAAATTGATAAATCGAAACACATTTCTTAATAATTACAGATTAAGTGGAAGAATGAGTAAGGACATAGAATAAGCTTGCTGATGGCCTAGTCTTTAATATCTGAGAGTCAAAAGGTAGCCCTAAGACTGATAAATCAAGCAGTTGTATTTAGAACATATGTAAGAGTACAGAGTTACGCACAAAGACAATGGAAGAGAAAGGGAGAGAATATAAGCTTGCTTTCTGATGTTTATAGCAGAAAACTAATAGGAACTATCTAAAGAAGAGAGGAACTAACTGAAGTATATAAAAATAAAATTATCAAGACAATCCCAACATATACACTTTCCTAAATATCTGAAAAACTGCAACTTAGAAAACCACAAAAAGACATAGTGAAAGGTTTTAAAAATGAAATAGTCGGGGCTTCCCTGGTAGTGCAGTGGTTGAGAATCCACCTGCCAATTCAGGGGACACAGGTTCAAGCCCTGGTCCAGGAAGATCCCACATGCCGCGGAGCAACTAAGCCCGTGCGCCACAACTACTGAGCCTGCGCTCTAGAGCCCGTGAGTGACAAATACTGAAGCCTGTGCACCTAGAGCCCGTGAAGCACCTAGAGCCAGCAAGAGAAGCCACCATGATGAGAAGCCCGCGCACTGCAACGAAGAGTAGCCCCCACCTGCCTCAACTAGAGAAAAGCCCACATGCAGCAATGAAGACCCAACGCAGCCAAAAAAATTTAAAAAAAATAAAAAAGAAATACTCATATAAACATCATATTTAACAGAAAATAATAATCTCCAAATTACACTGAACTATTTGCCATATTAATAATTGTAAATGAACTTAACTCATTAAAATACTAAAATTAAAAATATTTTCAGATTAGATTAAAAGAAAAACTCTGCTGCTTGCAATATACAAAAGACATGCCTAAAAATAAAGTGACTCAAATAGATCTGTTCATTTATTCGATAAATAAAATGATGGACAAAGGCATAAAGAGAGAATGCAAACGTAAAGAAAGCAGAGGCCACAGTCTTATTAAACAAGGTGAAATTCAGACCAATCTCCCCAGATTGGTTGAGATAAGAAGACACTTTATAATGTAGAGTGTAAAACTCAAAATGCATGTCTAAGAAATATATAAGTTCTAAATAGCATATAAGTAACCCTCACAAAGCAGAAATGAAGGTAGATACCAGGAAAATATTCAGAAATGTAGTAACAGGTGATTTTAATTCACTTTTCTTAGGACTAAACAAATCAAGTAAATATGAACACAGAAAATATTACTAACATAGTCAAAAATTAGATCTGATGGCTCTATATTGAAATCTCTTCATTGAAAATTGAGAACATAATTTTTCAAGTTTCAGCAAAATATTAATGAAAATAGACCACACATTCTGGCACTCAATCATTTCCCCAAAATAGGAATGATACAGATACTATTCTCTGACTATAATGGAGCAAGCTTGATAATAATCAGGTCAGAAAAGGTAAATGCCTTTCCACATAGGAACTTAAAGAAATGGTCTTTCTCTTGGGCCAGAGAGTGAGAAAGCAAACAAACAAACAACTGAAGATTTTCTAGAAAAATGACAATTAAAAATTGTTACCAAGTCACTCTGCTTGCCGCACAACAGGCCAATAAATCGGGAGACGAGGTGTTGAGGCAAGGAGTAGCGACTTTATTCAGAAAGCCGGCAGAGAAGATGGGGGACTGGGGTCCCCCCAAAACCATCTTATCAGGGTCTGGATGGAAGTTTCTTTTGTAGAACAGAGAGGGGGAGGAGGTGAGGAAGTAAAGTTAAAAGGCCATTAGTTTTGCCTGGCTTGGCCAGCTTCGGGAAGGGGATGTGTTAATTTCTTCTTTTCTGCAGCCATTCACAGGTGGGCAGAGTCCGATTGTCTCCCTGGGAGCCGAACAAAGGCACTTAATTATAACATTCAGGCAGATGGGCAGGGTTCCCTGAGGCCGTTATATATGATTATAATAACAAAAGCAACGAAAAACAAAGTTTAAAATCAAAGAAACAGATCCAACATGGAGTCCGACTTTGCTCTTCCCTGTTACAATTAAATCACATATCAAACTTTTGGGATATAGTTCCTCAATGTTCAGAGGAGAATTCATGACCTCAGTTACTTACATCCATGAAAGGAAAGAATGAAATGAACAATTAAATCACATATCAAACTTTTGGGATATAGTTCCTCAATGTTCAGAGGAGAATTCATGACCTCAGTTACTTACATCCATGAAAGGAAAGAATGAAATGAAGTGAATTAAGTGAAAGGAAAACAAAATCAAACAAATGGAAACAACTTAAGTGTCTATCGATAGATGAATGGATAAAGATGTGGTACATATATACAATGGAATATTATCCAGCCATAAAAAAGAAATAAAATTGTGACATAACAACAACATGGATGGACCTAGTGGGTATCATGCTAATTGAAATGTCAGAGAAAGACAAACACCGTACGGTTACAGTTACATGTGGAATCTGAAAAACAAAACAAGGGAACAAACAATTACAAAGCAGAAAGACTCATAGATACAGAGTGGTTGCCAAAGGAGAGGAGGCTGGGGAGAGTTAAGTGAAATAGGTGAGGGAGATTCAGAGGTATAAACCTCCAGTTACAAAATAAATGAGTTACAGGAATGAAATGTACAGGGTGGGGAATACAGTCAATAATATTGTAATAACTTTGTATGGTGACAGATGGTAACTAGACTTATCATGGTGATTACTTTGTAATGTATAGAAATATCAAAACACTATGTTGTATATCTGGAACTAACAGAGTGTTATAGGTTAATTATATCTCAATAAAAATTAATAAAGTCACCAAGATAAAAGTGGAAGATACATATATCTTTTTTTTTTCTTTCTTTTTTTTTTTTTTGCGGTGCGCGGGCCTCTCACTGTTGTGGCCTCTCCCGTTGCGGAGCACAGGCTCCGGACGTGCAGGCTCAGCGGCCATGGCTCACGGGCCCAGCTGCTCCGGGGCACGTGAGATCTTCCCTGACCAGGGCACGAACCTGTGTACCCTGCATCGGCAGGCGGACTCTCAACCGCGGCGCCACCAGGGAAGCCCCCCTGGAAGATATATTTTTGTCAGGTAATAAGGAGAATGATTTTTTACCACCTCAAAGAATAACCACATCTACCACACCCAACTTCTCTCACTCCCTAGGGAATGGGGAGGGAATGAGAAAGAGGGATGCAAACTATGAGTTTTGGGGGAAAATCACAGAAAAGCCCATGTCTCTATTAGGTAGGGCTCTTGGCTGAAGTCAGACGGGAAGACATAGATGAAAATGCCCCACTTTATTTTTCAAACTCATACAAGTAGAACACAAAAACAAAAATGTGGGAGAAAGCAACCAGGGCATGACCTTTCCCTTTATTAGTTGTCTCCCCAGAAATGTCTATTTTCTCTGATGAGCCTCTGAAGCTCAGATCCTTCCACTGTAGACATTGACAAGAAGCACAGAAAATGACTCAACAAAGTTTCCAACTGGACCAATCAGAGGCTTCGATTTATTCAGGATGTATCAGAGGCCATTGACAAGGGAGATTCCCAGGTTGGTATTGCTTCCTCTTCTTGGTTGACATGGCTACCTCTTCCTACAGATGGTCTCCATGTCATTCCTTGCTTGTGATATACGAAACCACTGACTTCTTTTGAAGAGATGGTACCAAAGTTATAATACAATTCTTCAGTTATTTTGACCTTTTGTGCATCTTATCATTACAGGGATGTTAAAGGTGTAGAAATAAAGTTTCCAGGGTTCTCAAGTAAGAAATGTAGTGCAATGGAAATAGCACAGCCTATGGATTTACTACTTGTGACCTTTGGTTCATTACTTCACCTGTAAAAGGGAGGTCACAATGGTATCTACAGTGAAGCGTTGTTCTGATGATTCTGTCTCTCTTCCTCTCTTTCTCTCTCTCTCCCTCCTCCTGCCCCACACAGTCATATAGTGCTTAGAAAATTGGCTCATAACAAGCAATCAAAAAGCATTAGCTCTTACGGTTACGACGTAGTCAAGTCAGATTTCAGAGTGTATGGGCTTCAGGCACATTCACACCGGAAAAAGTAAAAGGGAGCCCTCCTAAATTTCTGGTTC
Organism: Neophocaena asiaeorientalis asiaeorientalis; assembly: GCF_003031525.2. Taxonomy (NCBI): domain Eukaryota; kingdom Metazoa; phylum Chordata; class Mammalia; order Artiodactyla; family Phocoenidae; genus Neophocaena; species Neophocaena asiaeorientalis. The sequence goes on along the minus strand of NW_020175393.1, from coordinate 1,060,146 downwards.
AGCATCCGTATCTTCCAATCTTCCCTCACCACCGCTTGCCATCTAATAACTCCCCTTCCCTCTAAATCCAAGCACAAGCCCCAATTTAATCTGTGTTCTCTGGGCCCCAGAGTTCTCTTCTCCTCGTGGGCTCTCGTTCATCTCCGAGAGAATCTGCAGAAGCCCAGCCGGGGTACTGCCTGCAGAGGAGCGGAGACGGGCTTAGGCATAAGCAGCCTTGTCATCTCCTGCTTTTACTGCTTCAGATCACCCCTATATCATGTCCTCATTCACTTAGCCTCAAGTAAAACATTTTCCTCTATTTCCAGATGAGATACACAGGAAAGACTGAGGTAAGTGTTTGTATGAAGAAAGAAGGAAATTAAAATTCAGTGGCTTGCGTTCCCTCTGATTGCCACCTTTCTACTCAGCGTCACACACACCCTTCCAACTGGGAGCAACACAACCGTCCACTTCTAGAAAAAGCACTCACAACCATGGCTCATACATCTGTACACAGAGTTGAATTTCTGGCCTGTGGTCAGGCTTCTAATTCATGAATATTCTAATCTACCTGAGGGATATGGGGAGGGGGGTACATTCTGGTTCCTGTCCTATTAGGTTAAGTGAGGCTGTAGTAACAACCACCACCAGTGCCTTTTTTTTTTTTTTTGGCCTCATCGCGTGGCTTGCAGGATCTCAGTTCCCTGAACAGGGATCGAACCTGGAACCCCTGCAGTGGAAGCACGGAGTCCTAACCATTGGACTGCCACGAAATTCCCACTACCAATTATTAATTAACTTGCTTAATTAAGCAAGTTATTTCTCATTCATGCAGTGTCTCTTGTAGGTTCAGGTGATTCTCTAGCGCACTTTCTTTCCCTGATGACTCATCTAATTAGACTGCTTTTATATTCTGGTTTCAACATTTTATATAACACAAAGCTATCTTAGTTGACTTGGTAGTGTTGCCGAAATTCGACCTCTGTACACCGGTGCTGGATTAAATCTCGGGGACAGAGTTTTGGATGAAGTAGAAAGAAATAGCTTTATTTCTTTGCCAGGCAAATGGGGAGACAGCGGGCTAGTGCCCTCAAGCCTGCGTGTCCTGCCTTGGAGGGGGTGGTGAGGAGTCTTACAGTGTTCAAGGAGCAGGGCGTGGTCAGCTCGTGGACATTCTTCTGATTGATTGGTGGTGAGGTAATTGGAAGTCAGCATCATCAACCTTCTGGTTCCAACTGGTCTGGGGTCTATATGCTTCTGGGCAATGTACAGTTAACTTCTTCCACCAGGTGGGGATTTCAGTATCTGCAAAACAGCTCAAAGGACATGGCTTAGAATATTATTTATAGCCCTTGAGGAAGAACTAAAGGTCCTTCACTTGGTTTAATGGCTAAAGTATTATTGTTTTGTCTTCCTTGACTATCTTCCTTTTTCCCCTGCATTTTCTCACTTCTCTGATTAAATTTATTCTTTGACTAAAGTTTTTCTAAGACCAAAGGCAGGCAGAGGACAAGTATCCTGAGTACAGGTCTCTTGCCTCCTTAGGTAGGTTTATCCCTATGTATTTTATTCTTTGTGTTGCGATGGTAAATGAGATTGTTTCCTTAATTTCTCTTTCTGATTTTTCATTGTTAGTGAATAGGAATGCAAGAGATTTCTGTGCATTCATTTTGTATCCTGCAACTTTACCAAATTCATTGATTAGCCCTAGTAGTTTTCTGGTGGCAACTTTAGGATTTTCTATGTATAGTATCGTGTCATCTGCAAACAGTGACAGTTTTACTTCTTCTTTACCATTTTGTATTCCTTTAATTTCTTTTTCTTCTCTGATTGCCATGGCTAGGACTTCCAAAACTATGTTGAATAATAGTGGTGAGAGTGGACATCCTTGTCTGGTTACTGATCTTAGAGGAAATACTTTCAGTTTTTCACCGTTGAGAATGACGTTTGCCGTGGGTTTGTTATATATGGCCTTTATTATACTGAGGTAGGTTCCCTCTATGCCCACTTTCTGGAGAGTTTTTATCATAAATGGGTGTTGAATTTTGTCAAAAGATTTTTCTACACCTATTGAGATGATTCATACGGTTTTATTTCCTTAATTTGTTAATATGGTGTATCACATTGATTTGCATATATTGAAGAATCCTTGCATTCCTGGGACAAATCCCACTTGATCATGGTGTACGATCCTTTTAATGTGTTGTTGGATTCTGTTTGCAAGTATTTTGTTGAGGATTTTTGCATCTATGGTCATCAGTGATATTGGTCTGTAATTTTCTTGTCTTTGTGATATCTTTGTCTGGTTTTGGTATTAGGGTGATGGTGGCCTCATAGAACGAATTTTGGAGTGTTCCTCCCTCTACAGTCTTTTGGAAGAGTTTGAGAAGTATAGGTGTCAGCTCTTCTCTAAATGTTTGATAGAATTTGCCTGTGAAGTCATCTGGGCCTGGACTTTTGTTTGTTGGAAGGTTTTTAATCACAGTTTCAATTTCATTACTTGTGATAGGTCTATTTATATTTTCTAATTCAGCCTTGGAAAGTTGTACCTTTTGAAGAATTCGTCCAATTCTTCCAGGTTGTCCATTTTATTGGCATATAGTTGTGTGTAGGAGTCTCTTATAATCCTTTGTATTTCTGTGGTGTCAGTTGTAATTCTCCTTTTTCATTTCTCATTTTATTGATTTGCATCCTCTCTTTTTTTCTCTTGATGAGTCTGGCTAAAGGTGTATCAATTTTGTTTATCTTCTCAAAGAACCAACTTTTAGTTTTATTGACATTGCTATTGTTTTCTTTGTTTCTATTTCATTTGTTTCTGATTCTTTATGACTTCTTTCCTTCTACTGACATTGGATTTTCTTTGTTCTTCTGTCTCTAGTTGCTTTAGGTGTAAGGTTAGATTTTTCATTTGAGGTTTTTCTTGTTTCTTGAGGTGAGATTGAATTGCTATAAACTTTCCTCTTAGGAAGTCTTCTGCTGAATCCCATAGGTTTTGGGTCGTCATATTTTCATTGTCATTTATTTCTATGTATTTTTTAATTTCCTCCGTGATTTCTGCAGTGATCTCTTGGTTATTTAGTAGTGCACTATTTAGTCTCCATCTATTTGTGTTTTTTACAGTTTTTTTTTCCTGTAATTGATTTCTAATCTCATAGTGTTGTGGTCGGAAACAATGCTTGATACGGTTTCAATTTTCTTAAATTTTTGAGGCTTGACTTGTGACCCAAGATGTGATCTACCCTGGAGAATGTTCCACGTGAACCTGAGAAGAAAGTGTATTCTGCCGCTTTAGGTGGAATGTCCTATAAGTATCAATCAAATCTATCTGGTCTATGTGTCCTTTAAAGCTTGTGTTTCCTTATTTGTTTTCTGTCTGGATGATCTGTCCATTGGTGTAAGTGGGGTGTTAAAGTCCCCCACTATTACTGTGTGTTACTGTTGACTTCCTCTTTTATGGCTGTTAGCATTTGCCTTATGTACTGAGGTGCTCCTATGTTGGGAGGATATTTAAATCATATTTATTTTATTTAAATCATAAATATTTATAATTGTTATATCTTCTTCTTGGATTGATCCCTTGGTCATTATGTAGTGTCCTTCATTATCTCTTGTAACAGTCTTTATTTTAAAGTCTATTTTATCTGATATGAGTATTGCTAGTCCAGCTTTCTTTTGATTTCCATTTGCATGGGATATCCTTTTCCATCCCCTCACTTTCAGTCTGTATGTGTCCCTAGATCTGAAGTGGGTCTCTTGTAGATAGCACATATATGGATCTTGTTTTAGTATCCATTCAGCCAGTCTGAGTCTTGGTTGGGGCATTTAATCCATTTACATTCAAGGTAATTATCAATATGTATGTTCCTACTGCAGTTTTCTTAATTGTCTTGGGTTTGTTTTTGTGGGTCTTTTTCTTCTCTCGTGTTTTCCGCCTACAGAAGTTCCTTTAGCATTTGTTGTAAAGCTGGTTTGGTGGTGCTGAATTCTCTTAGCTTTTGCTTATCTGTAAAGCTTTTGATTTTTCTGTTGAACCTGAATGAGATCCTTGCTGGGTAGAGTGATCTTTGTTGTAGGTTTTTCTCTTTCATCACTTTAAATGTGTCCTGCCACTCCCTTCTGGCCTGCAGACTTTCTGATGAAAAATCAGCTGATAGCCTTTTGGTAATTCCCTTGTATGTTATTTTTTGTTTTCCCTTGCTGTTTTACATTTTTTTTCTTTTTATTTAATTTTTGTTAGCTTGATTAATATGTGTCTTGGTGTGTTCCTCCTAGGGTTTCTCCTGTATGGGACTCTCTGCACTTCCTGCACTTGGGTGGTAGTTTCCTTTCCCATGTTAGGGAACTTTTTGACTATAATCTCTTCAAATATTTTCTCAGACCCTTTCTCTTTCTCTTCTTCCGGGGCCCTTTTGATTCGAACGTTGGTGTGTTTAATGTGGTCCCTTAGGTCTCTGAGACTGTCCTCAATTCTTTTCATTTTTTTTTCTTTATTCTGCTCTTTGGCAGTTATTTCCACCATTCTATCTTCCCGCTCACTTACTCATTCTTCTGCCTCAGTTATTCTGCTATTGATTCCTTCCAGTGTATCTTTCATTTCAGTTATTGTGTTGTTCATCTTTGTTTCTTTGTTCTTTAGTTCTTCTAGGTCCTTGTTAAACATTTCTTGTATTTTCTTGATCCGTACCTCCATTCTATTTCTGAGATTTTGGATCATCTTTACTATCACCAGTAAAGATGAATTCTTTTTCAGGTAGGTTGCCTATTTCCTCTTCATTTATTTGGTCTTATAGGTTTTTACCTCCCTCCTTCATCTGTAACATATGTTTTTGTCATCTCATTTTTTTGATGGGTGGGGCTGTGTTCCTGTCTTACTGGTTGTTTGGCCTTTGGCTTCCAGCTCTGGAGTTTGCAGGCCATTGGGTAGAGCTGGGTCTTGGTGCCGAGATGAGGACCTCCAGGAGACCTCACTCTGATTAATATTCCCTTGGGTCTGAGGCTGTCTGTTAGTCCAGCGATTTGGACTCGGTGCTGCCATGCAAAAAAAAAAAAAAAAAAAAAAGAAAGCAGAATAACAAAGAATAAAAAATAAAATTAAATTAGAAAAGTAAAAAATACATTAGGAAAAAAAATAAATGAAACAACAACAAGGTAAAACAAAACCACAGCAGCAAAAAAAAAAAAAGAGGGTCCAGAAAAGTCTTTGGCTGGGGGAGTGGGGAGGGGCTTAGGCGGGGGCAGGGCTTAGGGGGCGGGGCTTATGCTCAGGACCCATGCAAGTCTTGAGAGGGGTGGCAGGGGCAGGGCTTAGGCTCAGCGTGCCTGGAGGTGGCCTCGGAGGGTGGAGGTTCAGGCCTGGGACTCCAGCAGGCTCCTTGAGGCCCAACTACATGGGGGGAAATGCTAGACCCGTTCCTTTCCCATCCTCCAATCCCCCAAAAGTCTATCCCCATCTCCACTAATTCTCTTGCTGTAAGTGGGCCCCTCTGAGCATGGGAACCCCTCCCCCATTCACCCCTCAGGGGTGCCGGTCCTGTCCCACCTCCACTTCTCCTCCTCCCCTCCCTCCCGAGTCCTACCCAGTCGTGCGGGGGTTCCTCCTATCCCCTTAGGTGTCCAAGGTCCCCCACCAGTGCCTGGTAGGTGCCCTAGTTGTGAGGAGACGTGAACTCTGTGTCCTCCTACTCTGCCATCTTGACTCCCCCTGTCATCTTTCTTCTTCCCACACTTCATATGCGTGGAAGTTCTAATCCTTCAGGATTTACAGCTGGCTAGCAGTAAAAGTAGGAACATGAGACCTTGCTTGGGGTCTCATGCTTCACAGAAGCTTAGCACAAAACTCTCTATTAGAGTATCAGGGATTTGACCAGCTAATAAAGCCTTTGATTTACAATTTGCTATTACATTTATGGGTAGAGCTGTCCTGAGGGCATCTCAGCATATATGGTAAGGCATAATTCAAGTATTCCAGGCTCACCTGGTCAATTACCATCATAATCCCATATTACGCATCCATCAAAGCATGTGTTCCTTTAGGGAAATGAAGGAGAAAAAAATTCTATTGTATCTTCTCATTCAATGAAGTAGTGTGTGTGTGTGTGTGTGTGTGTGTGTGTGTATAAAATATATATACATATTTATTTTGGCTAATCAGTAATTTTTAAGGAGTTCCAGATACACTTTTTGTTTAACTGTTTATTTCCTCTCTTTTGTCCACATGCACATATGTGGAATTATAAAATTCTCTCTTGGCCACATGTATCAAATATCAACTTTATCAATTTCATCATGAACTCTTTCTTAGATGGTTAGAATTTCCTCTTCTTGTGTGCTCAAGCATTACAATGTTGATTTGATTCTTCCTGACATTACAGTGGATTGTTTCCCTGTCACTCCACCCAGGTTTTACGTTTCTTGAGGACAAGAAACATGTCTGTTTCATCTTGCACTGTCCACAATATTGGGCCATAGAGCGTGATGCTAATTAAATGATAATGCACTTACAGACCACTTTGGCAAAAAAGGAGTCTTGCTCTCCTTTTTTCCAGTTTCTTTTTAGCAGAAGATCTTGCCTTGTTCTAAACTGAGTTTATTGAAGCCACACAACTGGAACTTCCTCATTCCCCTCTATCACCCCAAACCTTCCTATTTCATTCATGTATCTGAAAAAGTCTTTCTCTTTTTATTGCCATGTGTGACAATTATTTGGATTCCAATCAACATTTGGAGAGTAATTTCTCTTTTCTTCTCCTTTTTATCTTCAATTTATCCTAAGTAGAGTTGACTTTCACTTGACTCAGAAACTTAGGAAGATCTTTTCTAGCTTAAAAGCAATTTTTCCTTAGTGTTGCTTTTCTCTCAAGAGAGAGTCTCATCTTTTCCCTTGTTTTCACTTCCAAAATTCACGAAGCACTGCTTACATCTCCTGCCTTCATTTTCTCATTTTAATCCACTCTTTACCTTTTTGAAATATTGCTTCTACCTTTAACACTCTGTTCCATTGAAGGCTTTTGGTGCCCCATTACTTATAAAACGCAATAATGCTTTCTTTTCTTTTATCCTTTTAGCCATTTTTTGCAGCATTTTATTCTTTTGAGAATCCTCTCTCCATGTTTTTTTTTTTTTTTTTTTCTTCTTCCCCCTGTCTTGGTTTACAGGAAATCCTCTTCAGGTAATTCTCAGTCTCTTCAATTTCTTCTCTGATAATCCTTTCCCTAACTCCTCATAAGGTCCATGCTTCAAAATGCTGTCTACTATCTTCTTTATTTACACACTCTCTGTAGGCAATGTGAACGACCCCATCGGCATGGATATCTATTAGTCACAGCAGGCCAGGGACAGTGCTATATGAGGATAGTAAGATCCATGATAAACCATCTGCCCAGTTCTTCTAAGACCACATACCTTTTTCTCCTAGCCGGTTTCCATGTACCTAAACTGCTGCCAGTGATTCCGCAGGTAAACAGTTCTTGAGTGGTAACTACTTTATGAAAGTATTCTACCCAGCACCTAATGACACAAAGCCTCTCTGTCTTGATTGGTTATCCATGTGAGGAGTTTCCAATCCTGGGGAGGCCAGAAAGGTATCTCTATTCTTCATGAATATTTTTGACTGAGTTGTGTGTGGGCAAGCCCCATTCTAAAGAGGTGGACGATTTTTCTGTCTCGCTTGTTTTCTTCCAGAATGGGTTCTAGCTGGGTTCCCTGGGTGGTGGCTTTGTTAGTGACGGTAATCAGGCTGGATTCCTCCATGACTCAAGGCAGAGATGCTCCAGGTAAGGACACAGTGATTTCTTTCATGTGTACATGCAAAAACTGGCATGGGGGAGGAAGGCCTTTCCCTACAGGTCCAGGCTCCAGTCCAGACCGGAAGGGGCTTCTAGGTTCAAAGAGAGTCTTCTTCCCTTTGATAGGAAATTATTCCTTCCCTCTTTACCACATGCAATGGACCGGCAGGAAAAGGGTCTTCCTGTCCCACAGCCACGGATTCAAGGAGTCCGGAGGCAGGAAAAAGGGAAACATGGCTTGCTTAGGGTCCTTATGGCATTAGTGTCAGTCTGGAGGACTGTAATAAATGGAGGCAGTCTGAGAATAGCTGCTGTCCTTCCGCCAGGAGTTTGATGATTGTGACTGTTTCCGTATGTATCCAATTGAGGTGTATGTGAATAAAAGAACTTGGAAACGAAGGTTGCTTCATTTGACATTTTTAAGCCCCTATAATATGGTCAGATTGTACGAAGCGATCTTGAGAAATGAGAGAAATTGAATGTATTAGAAATTGTATTAGGACACGGCTCAAACCCGTGTCCCCTGCACTGGCAGGCAGATTCTTAACCACTGCGCCACCAGGGAAGTCCCCCACCTTCTTTTTTTTCAGATGTAAATGTACTTTTTATTAAATCAGAAAAAGATACAGTACACATGGTATCAGTCAATCATATGGCTACTTTGGATTACATTTTAATACACTCATCGTCCTATGTACTCCTCTGTACAAGTATTAAAAAAAAACTCAGGTATTTGAATAATCTTCTGTACATTTTTATTATTAACGGGGGTTATAGGGAGGGTATACATGTATTAGAAATTGAATGCCTGTCCTCGTGTTACCAGGTACATGTATTTACTGCTGTTATTTTTCTAGCTGAGGAGTTAAGCTATGCAAACATGAAGTGATATTACATTCTGAAAACATATTTATCAGAAGAAAACAGGATATAACATGCTAAAAAACAGAACCCCTTTGAATGTCAAAGTCTCATTAAACACAAAAGAGGAACAAACCTAGGGGTGTGGAGGGTGGGTGTGAGGAGATCGTTATTCTTGGAGAATAGAAACCTCTCTGAGCTTATAATATCCACTGAACAACAACAACACATGCACAGTCAGTAAGATCTAAACTCTGACACAGATCTGACTGAAAACTAACTTTTAAAATATTTTTATCTAGAATGTAAGACAAAATAGAGATTTGGAAGTTAGAGCATTGTTTGAAATTAGCTGAGTTCGAGATGAGTCTGGCTGACCCAGGAAGGATGCTGCTGTTCTGACACTCAGTCCAATAGTTCCTCTGAATGTAGAAATGAAGGAAAATCTACTACTCAAGATCAATAACAATTCTCCTTCAGGTCTCAACTGAAATGCCATTTCTTCAGGGAGATCTTTCCTGATCAGCTTACATTATTAACCCATTTGAATGTCCTTTTATATTGTTCTCAAGTGCACAGAATGGAGTTAATATTCCCCAGTGACTTCACAGCACCTTGTAATCACTGATCAGAACAAGGACGCTCTCCTCTCTTCCCTTGTCTCCATTCTCACTCCCTCCCTTCCATTCTAATGTGTCTGGTATGTCTTTAAGTATGAGGGTGGCTTTTAGGAAGATGGAGCATTGTTTTCCTGTGTGTATTTAAAAAGATATATTTTTTTTGGAGTGTAACTGCTTTACAATATTGTGATAGTTTCTACTGTACAACGAAATGAGGCAGCTATATGTATACATATATCCCCTTCCTCTTAGACCTCCCTCCCACCCCCGATCCCACCCATTTAGGTCATCACAGAGCACTGAGCTGATCTTCTTGTGCGTTATAGCATGTTCCCACTAGCTATCTATTTTACACATGGTCGTGTATATATGTTATTCCTAATCTCCCAATTCGTCCCACCCTCTCCTTCGCCTCCGTTTCCACATGTCTGTTCTCTACGTCTGCATCTCTACTCCTGCCCTGCAAATAGGTTCATCTGTACCATTTTTCTAGATTCCATGTACATGTGTTAATATGTGATATTTATTTTTCTCTTTCTGGCTTACTTCACTCTGTATGACAAACTCTAGGTCCATCTACATCTCTGCAAATGATCCAATTTCGTTCCTTTTCATGGCTGAGTAATATTCCATTGTATATACGTACCACATCTTCTTTATCCATTCATCTGTCGATGGGCATTTAGGTTGTTTCCATGTCCTGGCTATTGTAAATAGTGCTGCAATGAACATTGGGGTACATGTGTCCTTTTGAATTATGGTTTTCTTAGGGTATATGCCCAGTAGTGGGATTGCTGGGTCATATGGTAGTTCTAGTTTCAGTTTTTTAAGGAACCTCCATCCTGTTCTCGATAGAGGCTGTATCAATTTACATTCCCACCAGCAGTGCAAGGAGGTTCCTTTTCTCCACACCCTCTTCAGCATTTATTGTTTGTAGATTTTTTGATGATGGCCATTCTGACAGGTGTGAGGTGATACCTCATTGTAGTTTTGATTTGCATTTCTCCAATAATTAGTGATACTGATCAGCCTTTCATGTGCCTCTTGGCCATCTGTATGTCTACTTTGGTGAAATGTCTACTTTGGTGAAATATCTATTTAGGTCTTCCGCCCATTTTGATTGGGTTGTTTTTTTTTTTTTTGATATTGAGCTGCATGAGCTGTTTGTGTATTTTGGAGATTAATCCTTTGTCTGTTGCTTTGTTTGCAAATATTTTCTCCCATTCTGAAGATTGTCTTTTCATCTTGTTTATGGTTTCCTTTGCTCTGCAAAAGCTTTTAAGTTTTATCAGGTCCCATTTGTTTTTATTTTCCTTACTCTAGGAGGTGGGGTCAAAAAAGATCTTGCTGTGGTTTATGTCAAAGAGTGTTTTTCCTATGTTTTCCTCTAAGAGTTTTCTAGTGTCCAGTCTTACATTTAGGTCTTTAATCCATTTGGAGTGTATTTTTGGGTATGGTGTTAGGGAGTGTTCTGATTTCATTCTTTTACATGTAGCTGTCCTGTTTTCCCAGCACCACTTATTGAAGAGATTGTCTTTCCTCCACTGTATGTTCTTACCTCCTTTGCCATAGTTTAGGTGACCATAGGTGTGTGGGTTTATCTCTGGGCTTTCTATCCTGTTCTACTGATCTATATTTCTGTTTTTGTGCCAATACGATACTGTCTTAATTAATGTAGCTTTGTAGTATAGTTTGAAGTTGGAGAGCCTGATTCCTCCAGCTCTGCTTTTCTTTCTCCAGATTGCTTTGGCTATTCAGGGTCTTTTGTTTTCCATACAAATTGTAAAATCTTTTTTTCTAATTCTGTGAAAAATGCCATTGGTAATTTGATAGGGATTGCATTGAATCTGTAGATCGCTTTGGGTAGTATGGTCATTTTCACAATATTGATTCTTCCCATCCAAGAACATGGTATATCTCTCCATCTGTTTGTGTCATGTTTGATTTCTTTCATCAGTGTTTTATAGTATTCTGAGTACAGGTCTCTTGCCTCCTTAGGTAGGTTTATCCCTATGTATTTTATTCTTTGTGTTGCGATGGTAAATGAGATTGTTTCCTTAATTTCTCTTTCTGATTTTTCATTGTTAGTGAATAGGAATGCAAGAGATTTCTGTGCATTCATTTTGTATCCTGCAACTTTACCAAATTCATTGATTAGCCCTAGTAGTTTTCTGGTGGCAACTTTAGGATTTTCTATGTATAGTATCGTGTCATCTGCAAACAGTGGCAGTTTTACTTCTTTTCCATTTTGTATTGCTTTAATTTCTTTTTCTTCTCTGATTGCCATGGCTAGGACTTCCAAAACTATGTTGAATAATAGTGGTGAGAGTGGACATCCTTGTCTGGTTTCTGATCTTAGTGGAAAGGCTTTCAGTTTTTCACCATTGAGAATGATGTTTGCTGTGGGTTTGTCATATATGGCCTTTATTATTCAGTGAGCCAAAAAGTGCCTTTCGTTTTTTAAGTAAAAATAAAAGGCACATTTTTCATTTTCACCAAGAACTTTATTGAACAACTTATTCACCATTTTTTTTACACTACCTTCTGCCAGTTTTCAGGCAACTTCATAATTCCATCTTCCCAAACCTTTTTATATTTTTGAGCAAAGAGCTGTTTCGGGTGCCTTGTACGGTCTTCCAGGGAATTGAATTTTTTTCCATTAAGAGAATATTGTAAAAACCAAAATACATGGAAACCCGAAGGTGCAATATCTGGTCAATACAGCAGATGAATCAGAACTTCCCAGTGAAGCTGTAACAGTTTCTGCCTGGTCATCAAAGAAACATGAGGTCCTGCATTATCCTGATGGAAGATTATGTGTTTTCTGTTGATAATTCTGGAAGCTTTTCATCGAGTGCTGCTTTCAGTTGGTCTAATTGGGAGCAGTACTTGTTGGAATTAATCGTTTGGTTTTCTGCAAGGAGCTCATAATAGAGGACTCCCTTCCAATCCCACCATATACACAGCATCACCTTCTTTGGATGAAGACCGGCCTTTGGTGTGGTTGTTGGATGTTCATTTCGCTTGCCCCACGATCTCTTCCTTTCCACATTATTGTATAGTAACCACTTTTCTTCGCCAATCACAATTTGTTTTAAAAATGGAACGCTTTCATTATGTTTCAGTAGAGAATCACATGCGGAAATATGGTCAAGAACGTTTTTTCCGCTTAACTTACAGAGAACCCAAACATCAAAGCCATTAACATGACCAAGCTGGTGCAAATGATTTTCAGTGCTTGATTTGGATATTTTGAGTATGTCGGCTGTCTCCTGCATGGTATAACGCTGACTGTTCTCAATTACTGTTTTAATTTGATCGCTATCAACTTCAACTGGTCTACCCGACAGTGGAGCATTGTCCAGCGAGAAATCTCCAGTACAAAACTTCGTGAACCACTTATGACACGTTTGATCAGTCACAGCACCTTCTCCATACATTGCACAAATCTTTTTGTGCGTTTCAGTTGCATTTTTACCTTTCTTGAAATAGTAAAGCCTAATATGTTGAAAATGTTGCTTTTTTCTTCCATCTTCAATATTAAAATGGCTACACAAATATTCATCAATTTTGATAATTTTTTAAAAATGTATGCTGATATGACAGCTGTCGTATACAATCTAACAAAATTGTTTTGAATGAATTTAAAGACAACTAAGTTCTACTAGAGCCATATTACAGAAAAAAACACACAAACCTTTTAGCCCACCCAATATGTTGAGGTAGGTTCCCTCTATGCCCATTTTCTGGAGAGTTTTTTTTTTTTTAATCATAAATGTGTGTTGAATTTTGTCAAAAGATTTTTCTACATCTATTGAGATGATCATATGGTTTATTTATTTATTTGTTTGTTTGTTTATTTTTGGCTGCATTGGGTCTTTGTTGCTGCGTGCAGGCTTTCTCTAGTTGTGGTGAGTGGGGGCGACTCTTCATTGTGGTGTGCGGGCTTCTCATTGTGGTGGCTTGTCTTGTTGCAGAGCATGGGCTCTAGGCACACAGGCTTCAGTAGTTGTGGCACGCAGGCTCTGTAGTTGTGGATCACGGGCTTAGTTACTCCGCGGCATGTGGGATCTTCCCAGACCAGGGCTCGAACCTGTGTCCCCTGCATTGGCAGGTGGATTCTTAACCACTGAGCATCCAGGGAAGCCTGATAATATGGCTTTTATTCCTTAATTTGTTAATATGGCGTATCACATTTATTGATTTGCGTATATTGAAGAATCCTTGCATTCCTGGGACAAATCCCACTTGATCATGGTGTATGATCCTTTTAATGTGTTGTTGGATTCTGTTCGCTAGTACTTTGTTGAGGATTTTTGTGACTATGTTCATCAGAGGTATTGGTCTGTAAGTTTCTTTTTGTGTGTGTGATATCTTTGTCTGGTTTTGGTATCAGGGTGATGGTGGCCTCAGAGAACGAATTTAGGAGTGTTCCTCCCTCTACAGTCTTTTGGAAGAGTTTGAGAAGTATAGGTGTCAGCTCTTCTCTAAATGTTTGATAGAATTCGCCTGTGAAGCCAACTCGTCCTGGACTTTTGTTTGTTGGAAGACTTTTAATCACAGTTTTAATTTCATTACTTGTGATAGGTCTGTTTATATGTTCTATTTCTTCCTGGTTCAGTCTTAGAAAATTGTACCTTTCTAAGAATTTGTCCATTTCTTCCAGGTTGTCCATTTTATTGGCATATAGTTATGTGTAGGAGTCTCTTATAATCCTTTGTATTTCTGTGGTGTCAGTTGTAATTCTCCTTTTTCATTTCTCATTTTATTGATTTGCATCCTCTCCTTTTTTCTCTTGATGAGTCTGGCTAAAGGTGTATCAATTTTGTTTATCTTCTCAAAGAACCAACTTTTAGTTGTATTGACATTGCTATTGTTTTCTTCGTTTCTATTTCATTTATTTCTGCTCTGATCTTCATGATTTCTTTCCTTCTACTGACTTGGGTTTTCTTTGTTCTTCTGTCTCTAGTTGCTTTAGGTGTAAGGTTAGATTTTTCATTTGAGGTTTTTCTTGTTTCTTGAGGTGAGATTGAATTGCTATAAACTTTCCTCTTAGGAAGTCTTTTGCTGTGTCCCATAGGTTTTGGGTCGTCGTGTTTTCGTTGTCATTTATTTCTATGTTTTTTTTTTTTGCGGTACGCGGGCCTCTCACTGTTGTGGCCTCTCCCGCTGCGGAGCACAGGCTCGGTCGTGGCATGTGGGATCTTCCCGGACCGGGGCATGAACCCATGTCCCCTGCATCGGCAGGTGGACTCTCAACCACTGCACCACCAGGGAAGCCCTTTCTATGTATTTTTTAATATCCTCTGTGATTTCCGCAGTGATCTCTTGGTTATTTAGTAGTGCACTATTTAGTCTCCATCTATTTGTGTTTTTTACAGTTTTTTTTTCCTGTAATTGATTTCTAATCTCATAGTGTTGTGGTCGGAAACAATGCTTGATACGGTTTCAATTTTCTTAAATTTTTGAGGCTTGACTTGTGACCCAAGATGTGATCTACCCTGGAGAATGTTCCACGTGAACCTGAGAAGAAAGTGTATTCTGCCGCTTTAGGTGGAATGTCCTATAAGTATCAATCAAATCTATCTGGTCTATTGTGTCCTTTAAAGCTTGTGTTTCCTTATTTGTTTTCTGTCTGGATGATCTGTCCATTGGTGTAAGTGGGGTGTTAAAGTCCCCCACTATTACTGTGTGTTACTGTTGACTTCCTCTTTTATGGCTGTTAGCATTTGCCTTATGTACTGAGGTGCTCCTATGTTGGGAGGATATTTAAATCATATTTATTTTATTTAAATCATAAATATTTATAATTGTTATATCTTCTTCTTGGATTGATCCCTTGGTCATTATGTAGTGTCCTTCATTATCTCTTGTAACAGTCTTTATTTTAAAGTCTATTTTATCTGATATGAGTATTGCTAGTCCAGCTTTCTTTTGATTTCCATTTGCATGGGATATCCTTTTCCATCCCCTCACTTTCAGTCTGTATGTGTCCCTAGATCTGAAGTGGGTCTCTTGTAGACAGCACATATATGGATCTTGTTTTAGTATCCATTCAGTCAGTCTGAGTCTTTTGGTTAGGGCATTTAATCCATTTACATTCAAGGTAATTATCAATATGTATGTTCCTACTGCAGTTTTCTTAATTGTCTTGGGTTTGTTTTTGTGGGTCTTTTTCTTCTCTCGTGCTTCCCACTTAGAGAAGTTCCTTTAGCATTTGTTGTAAAGCTGGTTTGGTGGTATTGAATTCTCTTAGCTTTTGCTTGTCTGAAAAGCTTTTGACTTCTCCATCGAATCTGAATGAGATCCTTGCTGGGTAGAGTGATCTTTGTTGTAGGTTTTTCTCTTTCATCACTTTAAATATGTCCTGCCACTCCCTTCTGGCCTGCAGACTTTCTGATGAAAAATCAGCTGCTAACCTTATGGGGATTCCCCTGTATGTTATTTTTTTGTTTTCCCTTGCTGCTTTAAATTTTTTTCTTTTTATTTAATTTTTGTTAGTTTGATTAATATGTGTCTTGGTGTGTTTCTCCTAGGGTTTATCCTGTATGGGGCTCTCTGTGTTTTCTGAACTTGGGTGACTATTTCGTTTTCCATGTTAGGGAAGTTTTTGACTATAATCTCTTCAAATATTTTCTCAGACCCTTTCTTTTTGTTTTCTTCTGAGACTTTTTTTTTTTTTGTGGTACGCGGGCCTCTCACTGCTGCGGCCTTCCCTGCCGCGGAGCACAGGCCCCGGATGCGCAGGCCCAGTGGCCATGGCCCACGGGCCCAGCCGCTCTGCGGCACGCGGGATCCCCCCGGACTGGGGCACGAACCCACGTCCCCCGCATCGGAAGGCGGACCCCCAACCACTATGCTACCAGGAATGCCCCTTCTGAGACTTTTATAATTCGAATATTGGTGTATTTCATGTTGTCCCAGACGTCTCTGAGACTGTTTTCAATTCTCTTCATTCTTTTTCCTTTATTATGCTCCTTGGCAGTTATTTCCACCATTCTATCTTCAAGCTCACGTATTTGTTCTTCTGCCTCAGTTTTTGATTCCTTCTATTGTATTTTTTATTTCAGTTACTGTGTTGTTCATCTTTGTTTATTCTTTAGTTCTTCTGGGTCTTTGTTAAACATTTCTTGTATTTTCTCGATCCATGCCTGAATTCTATTTCCAAGATTCTGAATCATCTTTACTATCATTACTCTGAATTCTTTTTCAGGTAGGTTGCCTATTTCCTCTTCATTTAGTTGGTCTTGTCGGTTTTTATCTTGCTCCTTCATCTGTAAGATATGTTTTTATTGTCTCATTTTTTTTTTTTTTTTTGGATGGGTGGGACTGTGTTCCTGTCTTATTGGTGGTTTGGCCTGAGGCTTCCAGCCCTGGAGTTTGTAGGCTGTTGGGTAGAGCTGGGTCTTGGTGCTGAGATGAGGACCTCTGGGAGACCTCACTCTGATTAATATTCCCTGGGGTCTGAGGCTGTCTGTTCATCCAGCGATTTGGACTCAGTGCTCCCACCATAGGAGGTGACCCCTGACCCCTGGCCTGGGAACCAAGATCCTGCAAGCTGCACAGGGTGGCAAAAAAATAAAAAAGGGCAGAAAGTAACAAAGAGTGAACAATAATAAAAGATTAGAAAACTAACAGATATGTTAGAAAAAATAAAATATAAATGAAACAACAACCAGAAGGTAAAACAGAATCACAGTAGCAAAAATATAGGGAAAAAAAGGCCGGAAAAGGCCTTGGCTATGTGGGGTGAGGCTTAGGCATGGGCATCCTTTAGGTGGGGGCGGGGCCTTATGCTTAAGCCCTTGGGGTGGGGGGTGGGAATTAGGCTCAGTGCCGTTGGAGGGGCCCTGATGTGCCTCTGGCCTCAGAGTAGGGATGATCAGGCCTGAGACCTTAGCAGGCTCCCCGTTCACCTTTACTCTTCTTCCCCTACCCCCTCTCTCCCACACCCTTAGGACCCACATGGCAGGAGGGGTCCCCGGATGGTGGAGGACTCAGGACCCGAGTGGGCAGGAGAAATGCTATCCACGTTCCCCCGAGTCCTCTGAAACTCCAAGGGTCCCTCCAGGCACAGGAACCCCTCCCCTCCCCCAGCCACCCCTCAGGGGCACTGGTTCCCTCCAACCTCCACTTCTCTTTCCCCCTTGCTCTCCCCCATGTCCTCCCCAGTCACTTGGGGGTTCCTTCTATCCCCTTGGGTGTCAAGGTCCCCCACCAGCCTCTGGTAGGTGCCCTAGTTGTGGGGAGACACGAACTCCACATCCTCCAAGTCCGCCATCTTGACTCCGCTCCCTCCTGTGTTTTTAAATTTTAATAAATGTCATTGTGCGATGAATCACGTTCTGTTTCTTCTCTTACCTAACACAATGCTTTTGAGCTCTCCCTCGGTGTTGGTGTTCGTGAATCCAAACCTGTCTTTATTGATAGGGAAGCAGATCAGGGAGGGGAAGTGTCTGTTTCTATGTAAAATGAACTAGAACTTAAGTGAATTGAGACCAATCCAGGTCCATTTACCAGTCTGTCTCTTAAAATTGTCCAGGGGCTTCCCTGGTGGCGCAGTGGTTGAGAGTCCGCCTGCCGATGCAGGGGACACAGGTTCGTGCCCCGGTCTGGGAAGATCCCACATGCTGCGGAGCGGCTGGGCCCGTGAGCCATGGCCGTTGAGCCTGCGCGTCCGGAGCCCGTGCTCCGCAACGGGAGAGGCCACAACAGTGAGAGGCCCGCGTACCGCAAAAAAAAAAAAATTGTCCAGATCTTCAAATCTAAGACAACTATCACCACCTTAGTTTGTTTGGGTTGCTATGACAAATGCCACAGATTGCGTTGCTTATAAACAACAGAAATTTATTTCTCAAAGTTCTGGAGGCTGGGAAGTCCGAGATCAAGGTTGCAGCATGGTTGTGTTCTGGGAAAGGCTTTCTTTCTGGTTCAGAGCGGGCACCTTCTCTCTGTGCCATCACATGGTGGAAGGGGCTAGGGAGCTCTCTGGAACCTCTTTTCTAGGGACACTAATCCCTTTCATCAGGAATCCATGCTCCTGACCTAAGTACCTCCCCCAACACTGCGGACTAATACCATTACCCTTGGGGGTTGGGGTTTCAACATGTGAATGGAGGGAACACAAACATCCAGACCACAATACACAATCATACTTTTTCTTACCTATGAAGACTGATTAAATAGCTTTGGGAAATTAAATTGTTTTGGAGAACATAGCAATTAGAAAAGAGTTACATTGTATGAAAGTCAGTATAGATTTCAAACTAATCACTATCAATACTAATAAGGTACTTTGAAAGTGGAAAATCATAATGGAGAGTGGATTTGCATTTTTACTTATTTATTTAAAATTTATTTTTAAAAATATTTATTTATTTTTGTCTGTGTTGGGTCTTCGTTGCTGCACACGGGCTTTTTCTAGTTGCAGCACGCGGACTTCTCATTGTGGTGGCTTCTCCTGTTGTGGAGCACAGGCTCTAGGAGTGCGGGCTTCAGTAGTTGTAGCACACGGGGTCAGTAGTTATGGCTCGTGGGATCTAGAGTGCAGGCTCAGTAGTTGTGGCGCACAGGCTTAGTTGCTCCGTGGCATGTGGGATCTTCCTGGAACAGGGCTCAAACCCATGTCCCCTGCATTGGCAGAGAGATTCTTAACCACTATGTCACCAGGGAAGTCCCTAAAATTTATTTTTTATTGAAGTATGGTTGAATCACAATGTTGTGTTCATTACTGCTGTACAGCAAAGTGACTCAGTTATACATTCTTTTTCATATTCTTTTCCATTATGGTTTATCACAGGATATTGAAGGATTTGGATTTTTTTTTTTTTTTTTTTTTTGCGGTACGCAAGCATGTGGGATCTTCTTGGACCGGGGCACGAACCCGTGTCCCCTGCATCGGCAGGCGGACTCTCAATCACTGCGCCACCAGGGAAGCCCGGATTTGGATTTTTTAATTCATTCTTCAGTGGAAGTGTTTAATATAAAAGTTTCCAGAAAAGGTTTAAGTTAACCCTATATTCACCATATTATTACAACCACTAGAACTGTGCATACAGGGCCAATGATGATGATGATGATGACAAAAGGCATCTTCAAGTCGTGAGTTAATACTATTTTACCCAACATAGATAGAGGTAATGAGGTCATTACCTTACTAGAGCCAACAGAGGGGATGACGTCTCTGAGTAATCGTGCAAAGCAAAATGTCCAGAAGAAAATTCATTAAAAAAAAATTTTTTTTTTTTCCTGTGCCACCTGGAATCTTAGTTCCCCAATCAGGGATTGAACCTGTGCCTCCTGCAGTGGAAGCACAGAGTCTTAACCACTGAACCACCAGGGAAGTCCCCAGAAGAAAATTCTTGAGAAAACCCATAGTGAGTGGAAAGTACAAGGGGAGTCTATTTCACACCTACTATGAACCTACTCTGCATTTCTTTACCCCACCTCCATCCTCCTTTCACTTTACTCCAGAAGGAATATATAGAATTAACCTACTAACGGCAAGAATACTATTGAACTATTCCATACAGGGCTGGGAATTTTTGGGCTTCTGAAAGCTTGGCTTGGAGAAACTTAGCACAGTGTCTGGCAAAATACAAACAAGTCTATAAATATTGGTCAAAGGAATGAATATTTGTTGAATGAAAGTTTATGTCTCTGGACACATTCTGACTTGCTTCTTTGGGTTACAGGTCTCCTGTTTGGCTGGCCTGGTAGGCTGGACCTCAGGCTTCTTTCAAAGAAGAATGGATGTCTCTTTGTTAAGAGGAACCAGGGTGGGGCCCAGGGGAGGAGAGGCTACTTTGGCCGATTTACTGAGGTCAAAGGCCTCTTCTTCAATCAATGTGGTCTGGCAATAATAAACCAGGTATGGGTTTCCTAATTGGGGCTGGTTCATAGTCTTTTTTTTTGGTTTTCTAGAAGATTTTGTGATTCAGGCAAAGGCTGACTGTTACTTCACCAATGGGACAGAAAATGTGCATTTTGTGGTCAGATTCATCTTTAACCTGGAGGAGTATGCACGTTTTGACAGCAACTTGGGGATGTTTGTGGCCTTGACGGAGCTGGGCCAGCCTGATGCTGAGCTGTGGAACAATCGGCCCGATATACTGGCAAGGAGTAGAGCCTCTGTGGATGCGCTCTGCAGACGCAACTACAAGCTGGGTGCACCCTTCACTGTGGGGAGAAAAGGTGAGGTGTAAGGTGGGGACTGCGGGGATTCAGGAATCTCCCCCGTGTGAGCCTGGCTGTGGCTCTTCTTCCTTGTACTGGGCAGTTTCCTGCTTCAGGATAGATGGGTCAGGAGCAGGGGAGTCTGTATATGTTCTGTCCTCAATTGTGACTCACTCACTATCCTCAGGGGTCAGTTCGTGGTGGTCTTGGGTCCCAGACCCCCAGTTCTCAGGGACTTTAAGGGCTAGTGTCTTCCCAAATACAAGGGGCAATTGTGGGCATGTGATAAAGCCTAAATCCTCCTTGCGACACTAACATACCCAGCGTTTGAGTCTTTGGGGGTGAGATTTTCCCACATTTCCAGTTTCTACTTGGGTGATTTGGGAAAGAAATATGGGGCTGAGATAACCTTTAATGAAACTCCTGTGTTGGCTTTGTGGATTTCCTTCACCATGTCTCATTTCTTCTCTCCCCTGCTAGTGCAACCAGAGGTGACTGTGTATCCAGAGAGGATCCCAGCCTTGCAGCACCACAATCGGCTGCTTTGCTCTGTGACAGGTTTCTATCCAGGGGACATCAAGATCACGTGGTTCCGGAATGGGCAGGAACAGAGAGAGGGGGTCATGTCCACTGGCCTCATTAGGAATGGAGACTGGACCTTTCAGACAATGGTGATGCTGGCAATGACTCCTGAACTCGGAGAGGTCTACACCTGCCTTGTTGATCATCCCAGCCTGCTGAGCCCTGTTTCTGTGGAGTGGAGTGAGAATCAGCTTATACTTTCTGGACAAAACTCGGCTCAATCTGACTCAAGACCTGTGTTACCTCTGTGTTCATCTTGGCTTCAACACTAGTTCTTCTTCCCTCTGATCTGAGGGAGTCATAGAAATTGGGGTCTTTGGGTTGGGGTGGGAAAAAACATGGCTATCCTTGGATCTTCCAAGAAATATGGAGGTGTAATCACCTTGTCACTTACTTCCAACTTTGGGAACTACTGTCCTCTAATGCTTTGGTCTTGGCATTTAGGGGGGCATTATTATTGGCTATAAGGCTCATTAACAGAAACTCCATGAGTACAAACCTTGGCCTTAAAGATGTAGTCCTTCCCTAGATAGCACTGGATTGGTGTCCAGCACAGGTTCTGGGATTTCAGGAAGGTACACCAAATATTGGGAGCTTTTGGCTCACTTTAATACATGTTTTCCATAGGAGCTCAGTCTGAATATTCTTGGAGAAAGATGCTGAGTGGAATTGCAGCCTTCCTGGTTGGGCTAGTCTTCCTTCTGGTGGGGATCGTCATCCACACCAGGGCTCGGAAAGGTAATGAGCTCTGAGGAGTACCCCTGCCCCCTGCCCCCTGGCTTTCCCCACTTCCCACTTTTCCTAACGTCTAAGGTGCAAGGCAGGGAGGGCTGATCATACCTCTCAGGTATCACTGGGATAGTTTTTTCCTGAAGCCAGAAACATTCTGGAGGGTAATTGGAGATGGAGTTCTGATACTCTGGGTCATCCCCCATCGCTCAGGATAATCACAACATTTGGTTCTAACTGGGGTATCCTATTTCTTCCTTTTTTATTGTAGGACGTGTGGAGACTCTGTTGTCTGGTGCTGAGGTAATGTTTCCTTCCTTAGCTTTTGGTGCCAGATCATTCACCCATCCTTTGGTGGAGGGAGGGTCACGGGGATAAGATGTAAGTGACTCTGGCTGGGTGCGCCGTCTGCTGAGTCCCTGTGCTGGAGGGTGGGGGACTCACGGGACTTTATCACTGTCCCTGCAGGTCCCAAGAGCAGTTCTTCATCCACAGCCACATTAAGGTCCTAATAGAAGCTTCTCCCCCTGGAGCCTGAAGAGGGTTTGAGTGGTCCTGGATTAAGTGAAGGACATTCATGAGGTCAATGTGCTGGATGACTGCTTTCCATGAGACCTTGGAGGAGTCCTGAACTGATTCTAGAGTCTTGTGTCCTGAGATCACATATCTCTCATCTTTGTGCCCTTCTTCCTCCTCCTTGTCTGTACTAGTCCCCATTTCCAGGGACAGTGTCCAGAAATTCTCCTAAGACCTAGCTCCTTCCAATCCCAAACTTTTTACTTTTCTGTGGTCCAGCCCTAACCCTCTAAGTCGTGATCTCCATCTTTCTTTCTTCCAAAGGCAGCCCCACAGTCTTCAGAAGACAAACGTTCAGGTAGTCACTGCTCCCTTTTCATTGTTTTTTAAAAAACTCTTTCCTTTCAAATAAAACTGAGATAGAGATTACCACATAAAATGTATAATTCAATACATGACTGACGGCAAAACCCCTATAATCAATGCTCAGTTCAAGAAATAGAACTTTTCCAGCTGCTGCATAAGTCTCCCTGCTGCAGGCCAATCAAAGCCCACTCCCTCCTCTCAAGAGTAGTCATATCCTTGCAAACTATTTGGGCCTTGAATTTCCTTTGAGGGATGATTTTATTACACTTAACAATTTAAAAAAAATCATCTGTAGGACTATACAGATGGTCTAATTTCGGGGTCAGCTTTGGTAAATTTTGTGCGGTAGATTGATTAGGGTACAAAGTATTTGTCATTCATCTCATGGAGATGTAGCTGGCCCTGGACTTAGACCATTCTGAGAGTACGTCTAAAGAAGGCTTACAGCTTTTACTTTCCTATTGGAAGTCCTGAGCCATCAGGTAAGAAGTTTGCCTTCATTGCTGATGGGACCACATAGGCCATGTTAGAGGCACTGGAATTGCTGAGGGAGAGAGTGTCTCTGTGTCCCAGTTGAGCCTCCAGAGGACCCCAGCCCCAGCTACCATCTGACTGCAACCACATGAGAGACCCTCTGTGAATACCACTTTCTAAGCTCAGTCAACTCCCAGAACTGTGAAAAATAATTAAAATGGCTGTAGTTTTAAGCCACTAAGTTTGGGTGTAATTTGTTATACAGAAATAGATCATGAGATGTTGTTTTTGGGTGTAATTTGTTATACAGAAATAGATGATGGAATGTTGTTTTTCAAAGAATTTTATCAAAACAACAAATCTACCGGCACAAACTTCTTTATATCCTGTTAGTATCTTTTAATGTTTGTAGAATCTGTAGCAATGGCATCTTTTTGTTACAGATGTTAGTAATTTGTAATTTGTATTTTTCTTCCTTATCAGTCTTGCAGGTGGTTTATCAAAAAAAAAACTCTAGCTTTGTGATTTTCTTTATTATACATCTATTGTTCATTCTATTTCCTCTCTTATCTTCATTATTTCCTTTCTTCTACTTTTTTTTGGCGTGTTTCTCCAGTTTACACAGCACCATTTGTTGAAGACACTATCCTTTCCCCATTGGATATTCTTGGCTCCCTTGTCAAATATTAGTTGAATATATATGGAAGGGTTTAATTCTGGGCTCTCTTTTCTGTTCCACTGGTCTATGTGTCCATTTTAATGTCAGTACTATACTGTTTTTATTACTATAGTTTAAAACCAGGAAGTGCGATGCCTCTGGCTTTGTTCTTCCTTCTCAGGGTTGCTTTGGGTATTCTGGGTCTTTTGTAGTTTATGATTTTTTTGCTATACAGGTTGCTAGTCCTACATCATTCACTTAAAACTTGGGGGGCTTCCCTGGTGGCGCAGTGGTTGAGAGTCCGCCTGCCAGTGCAGGGGACACGGGTTCGTGCCCCAGTCAGGGAGGATCCCACATGCCGCAGAGCGGCTGGGCCCGTGCGCCATGGCCGCTGAGCCTGCACGTCTGGAGCCTGTGCTCCGCAACAGGAGAGGCCCGCGTACAAAAAAAAAAAAAAAAAAAACTTGGTATATTAGTCTTTTGCATGGCTATACCACAATTCATCCATTCTCTCTCTTAAAATTAAGATTGTTTCTTTTCTCTTCAGTTACTTTTTTTTTATGTCATCTTGGCACATGTATGAGAATTTATTTAGAATGTTTTTATCTAGGATGGAAGTCTGGGATTATCCAACTACCCAAAGGGATATACACCAATATTTAACATATTTTATAGTTTTTTGATGTACAGAATTTTCATAATCAAGACAAAGTTGTCAGTTTTTCTTTTTGAATTTGGAAATAATTTTGTTATTCCTAACCTGGTGCAACAAACATTCAATTACAAGTCTCTTTAAGCTAATGTAGGATTGTTTCTTTTAGATAGATATTGTCTTAGTCCATTCAGGATACTACAACCAAATACCATAAACTGAGTAGCTTATAAACAGCAGAAAGTTATATTTCACAGTTCTGGAGGTGGGAAGTCTGAGATCAGGTTACCAGCAAGGTCGAGTTCTGGTGAAAACCCTCTTCTAGGTTTGCAGACTGTCAATATCTCACTGTGGCCTCACATGGTGGAAGGGAAGACCCTGGTCTTTTGGGCCCTTTATAAGGGCACTAATCCCATTCATAAGGGGTCCACCTTCAGAACTTAATCACCCCCCAAAGCTCTACATCTTAATACCATCACATTAGGGACTAGGTTTCAGCAGATACATTTTGTAGAGGCACAAACATTCAGAACATTGCAGATATATGGATGTGGATTTTATTATTGTTATCAATCATGTAACATTTGCACTTTAATATTTTAATAGATACCACCAAGCTCCCACTCATTCATGATGCTACTAATAATATACGAGAGAATCCATTCGCACAGACTCTTGTAAATCCTTTATTTAAAAAGCCCAGACTATTATATTTGCCAATTTGGGGGAGAAATATTTCATCACATTGCTATTTGAATTTGTATTTTTTTCTGATTATTGGTGTGTTTGAGTAAATATTTTATGTTTATTGGCCTTTGGTGTATTTGATTCTGTAAATAGTCTGTATCTTTGCCCACTTTTCTGTTGTTTATTTTTGTTCATTTATTTGTTGGTTTGTTGGCAATTTTACATAATAAGAAAGTTAGCCCATTGTCAGCCTTGTGTGTTGCAAAGTTTTCTGACCTTTACATATTTCTTTAAAATTTATTTAGTCCATGAAAATAAATTTAAAATTTTTATTCAAATGCATATTTTTATTTATGTCTTCTAGACTTTCTGTCTTGCTTAGGAAGACTCTTTTTGTTTTAAGAAGGATTATTTTAACAGGCTTCTTGAGGTATAATTTACTTACCACAAATTCACTCTTTGTACATGTAAAATTTAATGCTTTCAGTGAATTATAGTTTTTTTCTTTTAATTTATTTTTAATTGAGGTAACATTGGTTTATAACACTATATAAGTTTTATGTTACAACCTTATATTTCTATTTTTCTACACACTAGAGCATGCGCACTGCCAGATTTAGTTTCCATTCATCTTCATAGAGTTTATCCCCTTAACCCATTTCACCCTCCTCCCACTTCTGGGTATTTATCCAAAGACTATGAAAATTCTAACTCGAAAAGATATATGCGTCCCCATGTTTATCACAGCATTATTTGCAATAGCCAAGATATGGAAACAACCTAAGTGCCCACCAACAGATGAACGGATAAAAAAAGATGTGGTATATATATATACGTATATATATATGTATACGCACACACACACACATACAATGGAATACTATCAGCCATAAAGAAAGATGAAGTCTTGCCATTCACAACCACATGGCTGGACCTTGAGTGTATGACCCTAAGTAAAATAAATCAGATGGAGAAAGAGAAATCTGTATGATTTTACTGATATGTGGACTGCAAAAACAAGTAAATAAAAACAAAATAAACAAGACATATCAAACAAAAATAAATGCTTAGTTACAGAGAACGGAGTAGTGGTTACGGTGGTGTCTTTTGATTGGTTAATTCAACCTATTTACATTTAGGGTGAATATTGATAGATGAGGACATGGTACTGCCATTCTATCTTTTGTTTTCTGGTTGTTTTATGTCTCTATTGCTTCTTTTTTCCTTGTGTTTCTATCTGCCATTTTAGCTTGGTGGTGTTAAAGGACGTTTTTCTCAGTTTCCTCTTTTTTAATGTTTCATGTCTCTGCTCTAGGTTTATGTTTTGTTGTTACCATGAGATTTGTATAAAACATCTCATATATAAAATAGTCTTTTTTTCTGCTGATAGCATCTTATCTTCATTTACCTATATGACTTCTGTATTTTTCCTCTTCCCTTTTTATGTTTTTGTTGTCTCAAATTATCCCTTATGTTGTGTTTGTTCTCAGATTGAAGTAGCTATAGTTATTTTTATGCCTCGCCCCCCTTTTACCTTTATGCTACAATAAATGTTTGAAAACCTATTCTGATACAGAGCTGCAATTTTCTGCTTCTGTCTGTGTATCACCTTACTCAAAGTTGTGTGTACTTTTTACCTTTTTGAAAGCAGCTCTTTTGCCCCTTTCCTATTTGCCCATTTCTGTTCCTCTCTAACCTTAAAAGAACCTAATTATAGGAATGAGATCACTAGGCA
Source organism: Neophocaena asiaeorientalis asiaeorientalis (assembly GCF_003031525.2). NCBI lineage: Eukaryota > Metazoa > Chordata > Mammalia > Artiodactyla > Phocoenidae > Neophocaena > Neophocaena asiaeorientalis. The sequence continues at coordinate 1,033,325 of NW_020175393.1, read as the reverse complement.
ATTGAAACTAACTCCCGACTTATGCTTTCCTGAATGCACACCATGCCTTGTCTAACCTGTTGATTCTTTTCCTAGATAAAAAGCAGTTAAAAAATGACTAGCTCTCTACCCCCAGCAGCTCAACCGCCCCCCCGCCCCCCCCAAGCAATCCTGCAGGAGATCACGCAGGCAAGATAACATCTGAACAGAGAGTCAGCCAGTCTGCACACAATGGAGAATGATGCAGAACCCAGCCTCCTGCCTTGGTGATTCACTGAGATTCTTTCCCTCCATTTTTCCCTTTAAAAACTGTCATGGCTGAGCAGAATCTTTGGAGTTGGTTTGGGAAACATGTCCACCTTCTCCCCAGATTTCTGGCTTTTCTGATTAAAGCACGTTTCCTTCCTACTGACACTTGCCTCTCAAATTATTGGCTTATGAATGGCGAACAACTGAACCTGGGTTCAGTTACATTTTTATTTCTGGTAGAAGAGCTCCTTCTTACATCTTTTATAAGGAAGGTATATGCTGATGAGCTCTCTCAGCTTTCGTTTGTCTGAGAAAGTCTTTATTTCTCCTTCATCTCTGAATGACAACCTGGTTGGATAGAGTAGTCTTGGCTAACAGTTATCTTTCAGTGTTTTGAGAATGTCATTCCACTCCCTCTTGACCTGTAGAATTTCTGCTAAGAACTCTGCTGATAAACTAATGGGGGTTCCTTTGCAGGTTACTATCCTTTTTTCCCTGGATGCCTTTAAAAAATTCTCTGTCATTGACTTTTTTTTTTTTTTTTTTTTTTTGGCTGTGCTGTGCAACATGTGGAATCTTAGTTCCCTGACCAGGGATTGAACCCGAGCCCCCTGCAGTGGAAGCACGGAGTCCTAACCACTGGACCACCAGGGTAGTCCCTGTCATTGACTTTTGACAATTTTAATATAATGTGTCTTGGAGATGGTCTTTTTGCATTAAGTTAATGAGGGGCTCTATTTGCTTCATTGACTTGTAGATTCAGTTCCTTCCCCTGGTTGGTAAGTTCTCAGCCATTCTTTCTTTTTTCTTCGCGGACCGGGGCATGAACCCGTGTCCCCTGCATTGGCAGGTGGATTCTTAACCACTGTGCCACCAGGGAAGCCCCTCAGCCATTATTTCTTTAAATAAACTTCTCTCATCCCTTCTCGCTCTCTTCTGAGATACCCATCACCCTAATGTTGCCCTTCCTAAAAGAGTCAAATGGCTCTCACAGAATTTCCGCATTCTAAAAAGATGTCCGTGCGTGCTTTGACAGTACATATACTAAAATTGGAACCATAAAGAGAGAGATTAGCATGGCCCCTGCGCAAGGATGACACGCAAATTCGTGAAGCATTCCATATTTTTATAGATAGCTAGTGGGAAGCAGCCACATAGCAACAGGGAGATCAGCTCGGTGCTTTGTGACCACCTAGAGGGGTGGAATAGGGAGGGTGGGAGGGAGACGCAAGAGGGAGGGGATATGGGCATATTTGTATACGTATAGCTGATTCACTTTGTTATAAAGCAGAAACAAACACACCATTGTAAAGCAATTATACTCCAATCAAGATGTTAAAAAATAAAGAAATAGATCTTTCTCTTTCCTCTTCTATTAGTATCATTTCTACATTTCTATCTTTGAGCTCACAAATTCTCTCTTCCATACGGTCTACTCTATTTCCAGTGCTTTCTCAAGAATTCTTCATCTCGTTTATTAGTTCTTTAACTCCAGAATTTCTATTTGGTTCTTTATTTTTTTTTTTTTTTAGGGTTTCAATCTCTTTGGGAAAGTATTCCTTCTGTTCTGCCTTTGTGAGTTTCGTTGCTCGTTGAGTTTCTTCCTGCCAGTTGTTTTGAATTCTCTGTCAGTTAGATCACCATATCCCATGACCTTATGATTGTTTCCTGGAGAATTATTTACTTTTGTGGTACACTATTGCTGTGGTTCTTCATGGTGCTTGATGAGTTGTCCTCTGCCAGCACATTTGAAGTAGCGAGCACACTTCTATTCTGATGAATCGTGGGTTTAGAAGTTAGAGGCCTTTCTTTTGTTTTCCAGTAGGTGGCACTAGAGCACACGGTTTTGGTTTCTCTTACCTGAGCTGCCTCTGGTTATATTTGAGTTCTTCTGTCAGAGGTGTTGCAAGGTGCTCTCACTGTCACTTCTTGTGCCTCTGGAGTCATTGGTGCTTTGCTGCTGCCCGTGTTGCTGGTGTTGCCACTTGAGGCTCTGAGATGGGGGCTCTTCTGCTGTGTCTGGGGTCCCCGGAATTGCCATTGGCTGTTGTTTCAACCTCCAAGTACTTTCTCTTTCCCAGAGGTCCGGGAGTGGGTCTGATCACAGGGTTGGTTCTCCCCACAACCAGCCCCCACCCCTAAGTGGGGTCCAACTGTCACCTCATTAATATAACGAGACACCTTTGTGGCTCTCATCACTTTGGAAATTCCAAGTGTTTTAGGAGAACTGTGCCAGGAATGGGGAAAAAGACCAAATATAGATTACATTTTATGAAACCCAATATCACACTCTGGGAAAAATTAAGTTGCCTCTTGTGTAATTAAAAATTTGTTAAGATGATAAGACTCATGGAAAGGAGTCTTATCACAATAAAGGTGGGGAACACAGGGAAATTTTTGGAGGTGATGGATATATTTAACTATTGGACAGCTAGATTGATAAGCTCTGGAGGTGCCCTACCTGGGACCCATCTGCTATGTAAAATAAGTAAAAAACAAATCAAAGCCAAATTGATTGGGTTTTCTCTACTACTAGCAGCAGAAAGTGTCTTCATTGAAATAGTCATGCCATACATTTTAATTCAACCTTATAATTTCACACTAGGTTTCAAATAAAATGAGAGGAATCATTTCTTCATCTCAGATAACAAAGCAAGAGTAAAGCTGCAACCTTGGGATCAAATAAAACTTATCTCAACTGTATGTCTATTGCAGACATGACTATCTCCTTATTAAATTCCTTTAGCATGATGACTTACTTAGTGTAAATAATATACAATGCAACTAAGATGTTCAAAAAATAGACTGAATTTGCTTAAAAATAGAATAATAGTCTCTGACACTGGAGGAATTGTGCTCAAGTGATTATTACTTTGAAATAAACTTCTAAATCAATCACTTACATTTAGAATTTCCTTCTATTTGACACTGACTCTTCAAATGGAACAAAATAAAAGAATCCTCTATTTTCTCAATGAATTTCTTTCTCTGAGACGTGTCCAAAAACTTTATATAATCTATATTACTTATAATTACTTCTAGTATAATAATTTACTTATATTCTCAAAGTCTATGGAATTTAGAATTATATAATGATTTAATAGTTGCACAATGTTTTATACAAGGGTAGAATATTTCTTTGATTTACTTTTCTAGCTTGTTTCTAATCACATACTTTTTGTCAAGTTTGTTTCCATTCTTATCGTCTGTTTTCAGTTTATGTAACTCCTTTTTAATCTTTTGGATTAAATTTACCATTTACCATTTACCAATCCCATTGACCATTGCAACAAAAAGAATAAAATACCTAGGAATAAACCTACATAGGGAGACAAAAGACCTGCATGCAGAAAATTATAAGACACTGATGAAAGAAATTAAAGATGATGCCAACAGATAGAGAGATATACCATGTTCTTGGATTGGAAGAATCAATATTGTGAAAATGACTATACTACCCAAAGCAATCTACAGATTCAATGCAATCCCTATCAAATTACCAATGGCATTTTCTACAGAACGAGAACAAAAAAATCTTAAAATTTGTATGGAGACACAAAAGACCCCAAAGAGCCAAAGCAGTCTTGAGGGAAAAAAACGGAGCTGGAGGACTCAGACTCCCTGACTTCAGACTATACTACAAAGCTACAGTAATCAAGACAATATGGTACTGGCATAAAAACAGAAACAAAGATCAATGGAACAAGATAGAAAACCCAGAGGTAAACCCATGCACCTATGGCCAACTAATCTACGACAAAGGAGGCAAGGATATACAATGGAGAAAAGACAGCCTCTTCAATAAATGGTGCTGGGAAAACTGGACTGCTACATGTAAAAGAATGAAATTAGAACACTCCCTAACACCATACACAAAAATAAACTCAAAATGGATTAAAGACCTAAATGTAAGACCGGGCACTATAAAACTCTTAGAGGAAAACATAGGAAGAATACTCTTTGACATAAATCACAGCAAGATATTTTTTGATCCACTTCTTAGAGTAACGGAAATAAAAACAAAAATAAACAAGTGGACCTAATGAAACTTGAAAGCTTCTGCACAGCAAAGGAAACCATAAACAAGATGAAAAGACAACGCTCAGAATGGGAGAAAATATTTGTAAATGAATCATTGGACAAAGGATTAATCTCCAAAATATATAAACAGATCATGCAGTTCAATATTAAAAAAAAAAATCAAAACAAGCCAATCCAAAAATGGGCAGAAGACCTAAATAGACATTTCTCCAAAGGAGACATACAGATGGCCAAGAAGCACATGAAAAGCTGCTCAACATCGCTAATTATTAGAGAAATGCAAATCAAAACTACAATGTGGTATCACCCCACACTGGTTAGAATGGGCATCATCAGAAAATCTACAAACAACAAATGCTGGAGAGGGTGTGGAGAGAAGGGAACCCTCTTGCACTGTTGGTGGGAATGTAAATTGATACAGCCACTATGGAGAACAGTATGGAGGTTCCTTAAAGAACTAAAAATAGAATTACCATATGACCCAGCAATCCCACTACTGGGCATATACCCAGAGGAAACCATAATTCAAAAAGAAACATGCACCCCAATGTTCATTGCAGCACTATTTACAATAGCCAGGCCATGGGAGCAACCTAAACGCCCATCGACAAATGAATGGATAAAGAAGATGTGGTACATATATACAATGGAATATTACTCAGCCATGAAAAGAAATGAAATTGGGTCATTTGTAGAGACGTGGATGGATCTAGAGACTGTCATACAGAGTGAAGTAAGTCAGAAAGAGAAAAACAAATATCGTATATTAATGCATATATATGGAACCTAGAAAATGGTACAGATGAACTGGTTTGCAGAGCAGAAATTGAGACACAGATGTAGAGAAAAGACGTATGGACACCAAGGGGGGAAAGCGGTGGGGGGTGGGGGTGGGGGTGTGATGAATTGGGCAATTGGGATTGACATGTATACACTGACGTGTATAAAATGGATTACTAATAAGAAAAAAAAATAAAGTTGTACCTAATATAAAAGGGGTTTTTAATATGTGTTTGCTGAATAAATTAATCAATTAATTAATTTACTGGTGCACACTATATCTAGTGTTTAGTGATATAAAAAAATAAAATTTTGATTACATAAAATATTTGAATATTCTTCCATTTAAAATGGTTAAATAAGATATTCAGACAAGTCAAGTTTTCAAATCTGTCCATTACAACATATTTTCTCATTGTCATTTAGGCAACCACTTTTACAAACCTTCCATTGTTTCTATATACACATGTGAGTAGAATAGAATGGAATAGAATGGGTATAGCTAGATATTCTTATTCTCCTCCTCTCTCCTTTTGCTAATTTATTAAGCAAAATGTTGTATACTACACATACTCTCCTGTACCTTGCTCCAAACATATTTTGGAAATTATTCCATAGCAGGGTACAGAGAGCTTCTCATTTTTTTCTAGCTGCAGGGTACTTCATCGTTTATATCGGTGTATTCATGCATTCCCTTTTGTTTCCCAGCATTTTCTGTTTTCTGCTAAGGTAAGGTCCACACAGGATTCTCTCATGACAGACAGTTTGTCACACTATCTGGTGGGGGGCCTCAGAAATACATCTTTTCCACTACAGTGGCTTTGTCCTGATAGCTTTCTGAAAAGAGCACACCCCAAGTCAGAGTCAGCATGCCACTGATTTTTATTCAAAATATAGAAAAAAAAATTGAGGTGTTGAAATCTACCCTTAATAATAAAAGGAAAGTTCTAGAAGTACCCAGGTTTAGATATTTTCTTTTAAAAAAATCAGGGAAAAGAGACAAAAGAATGTGATTGAAGGCATCATATACTTACAAGTTACCTGCATGTCTTGTATTTGTTGTCCCCTTTCTGTATCCCATGGTGTGAAGGGACTTGTGTGTTTGTCTTTGAGAATGCAAAGATGTAGGAGACCAGGAAGTGGGTTCAGTAAGGGCTTTCTCCTAGCTCAGGGCAACACGCCTAAATACAGAATGCAGAAAACCCCCCGAGATAAAACAGGGAAGGAAGCAAGGAAACCTTCCAGATCACATGTGTCCAAAATTCCGGAATGTAAATGAAAATGGTCTTTGTTTTGTGATGCAACTCTCCCTTTCTCTTTTCCTTCTATTTCTTGTCCTTGATGCTGTATGAAGCAGAAGATTCACTCCCTGTGTATCTCAGAAAATAAATATAAGGAAATGAGGGCCAAAGGAGGCAGCAAGGGTAGAAAGCAAAGAGGATCAGGAAAGAATGAAATAAGGTACTGGAATCAACACTGGGAACTTCCAGGTCCAGGTTAGGGGCTGAGGAAGCCATCCAGGACATTTCCTGCGGGGTCATTCAACCAGATCCTGAGCAAACCAGATCCTGAGAAAGTACTCTTGTTGTGAAGAATGAGTGCTAAGCAGGAAAACTTTTCGTGCTGTTAAGAAGCTGGGACAGAAGGTTCTTCTTTGTTTTTAAAATTTTTTTTTATTGAAGTAGAGTTGATTTACAGTGCTGTGCCAATCTCTGCTGTACAGCAAAGGGACTCAGTTACACACATATAGACATTCTTTTTTATATTCTTTTCCATTATGGTTCATCACAGGAGATTGGATATAGTTCCCTGCACTATACATTAGGACCTTGTTGTTTATCCATCCTATATATAATAGTTTGCATCTGCTAATCCCAAACTCCCACTCCATTCTTCCCCCACCTCCCCTCCCCCTTGACAACCACAAATCTGTTCTCTATGTCTATGAGTCAGTTTCTGTTTTGTAGATAGGTTCATTTGTGCCATATTTTAGATTCCACATATAAGTGACATCATGTGGTATTTGTCTCTTTCCGACTTACTTCACTTAGTGTGATCACCTCTAGTTGATGGGACAGAAGGTTCTTGCTTGAGTGTTACCATCTTCGCTTCAGCTCAGGAGTCCTACAGGAGACAGAGGAGAGGGTTTTTTCCAGACCTACCTCTTCATGCTGCTTCGTTCCCTCTTTTGGGGGGCCTCACGTTAAAGCCCTGTAGTAAGAAGGGGGAAATCATTCTTTTTCTTTTGGCGGTACGCGGGCCTCTCACTGTTGTGGCCTCTTCCGTTGTGGAGCACAGGCTCCGGACGCGCAGGCTCAGGGCCATGGCTCACGGGCCCAGCCACTCCGCAGCATGTGGGATCTTCCCGGACCGGGGCACAAACCTGTGTCCCCTGCATCGGCAGGCGGACCCTCAACCACTGCGCCACCAGGGAAGCCCGGGAAATCATTCTTAAGCCTCCCTGAGCCAAAGATACTTTAGAGCACAGGCCTCTTATATTATTTATTTATTTATTTTTAACTGAAGTGTAGTTGATTTACAATGCTGTGTTCATTTCTGCTGTATAGCAAAGTGATTCAGTTATATACACACACACACATTTTCTTTTCCCTTATGGTTTATCCCAAGATACTGAATATAGTTCCCTGTGCTATACAGTAGGACCTTGTTGTTTAGCCATCCTATATGTAATAGTTTGCATCTGCTAACCCCAAACTCCCAATCCATCCCTCCCCCACCCCTTCCCCCTTGGCAAACACAAGTCTGTTCTCTTACTAGCTGGTGCAAAGCTTTATTGCAAACCACCTAATCAGAATACAAAGTCTTTCTCATTTTGTCTGTCTCCTGTCTTGTCATCTCCACCACCATTTCTAGGAGACCAAATCCATCTCTAAAAGAGGCTGAAGGGGCATTACCTGTTGGCTGAAGTCCAGAGTATCCTAGGAAAGGGAAGGGAGGACGTATACTTAAAAGATACGGAGGCAAGTCTGTTCCCGGATACAATGTCCCCAGCCCCTGACTCCCCCCTCTCACCTGAGATTTCTCTACATCACCATCCATATCACCTGATGCCAGGGTGGAGAGGAGAGCAGACCCTGAGAGCATGTGATCTAGGAAGCTTCCGTCACGCAAATCCAGCATCATTTCATCAGCCTTAGCGTCTCTTCTTGCATTTGCCCCAGGATCTCCATCTGAGATCTCCATGCATGATAACCCTTCTCTTATCTGTACAGGCCATCACCTCTTATATTTCACTCATAAATAACCGCGGACTGTTGATTTCTGGATTTCCAGGAAATTTGACATTGACTAGGTAAAGGTTGCTCGATGTGTTCTCTGAATATCGATGACCCTGTATGATGACCCTGTAGGATAGGGTCATTGATATTCAGAGAACTCACTGAGCAAAGCCATATTTCTTCCTCCAAGAAACCTGTGGGGCATCTCAGCTGCTAACAGCTTCCTTACCATTTTAATTCCCGATTAAGAGCAGCCCCACCCCAGGGAAGAGCAGACCCATAACACAGGCCCCGATTCTCCTCAGCATCTTGTCTCGCGGAGGTTCACACCGTGTCCCTGAGAAAAGAAGCTAGTTTGGGTGATTATTACCCTGAATCCAACTTCTCTGAGACTCTGAGAGCTTTGACTGGGGGGAGAAGCCTGATATGAAAGAACTAGAATAATTGGCCATTCCTAGAAAAGGAATGGCTACAAGGTTCAGGCAGTGAATCGCTTAAATATCACAGCCCTGGCATAAGGCCACACGTCTTCAACATCTGATGGACGAGGAGCCTGGGACTGGTTGAGATTGAACTCCCCATCAGGACAGGAACATCCCTGTAGAGGATGTGCCCCTTCTCAGGTCACAATAACAACTCAGAGCAGGAGTGTCAGAAGCACAAGCCCGACGCAGGGGACTGGTGCCCAGGGCCAAGGGGTGACCATGACCTGTGATGTCATGGGAGGTTCAAAACAGGGACATCCTCTTTTCTGCTTGTCAGGCAGAACTGCCTCCCCAGGGAGTATAGGTATTTGTAGAAACCATCACGAGATGTCTGTAAATAATCAGGAGATTTCTATCACAGGATGTCACAGGGCAGCCCCAATAACCTAAGCTGAAGGAGAGAAGAACATGGAGAAAATGCACATATGCTGTGGGGAGAGGAGAAACCTCGGGGGTAAACAAGTCTCCTCCCTGATGGGTAAGGAATTTTCGAGGTCAGAAGGCTTCTCACTCCATTCCACTGTGACAGGGCTCGTCCAGCTGGGGTGCTCCACGTGGCAGGTGTAGACCTCTCCACTTTGAGGAACTATTTCAAGCATCACCATGGTCTGGAAGGTCCAGTCTCCATTAGGGATCAGGCCTGTGGAGACCACCCCCTGCCTCCTCTTCCTGGCCATTCTGGAAGCACCTGACTTCAGTGTGGCCTGGATAGAAACCATTCACAGAGCAGACCAGGAGGCTGTGGTGCCACAGGGGCTGGGTCTTTGCAGGATACACAGTCACTGTAGGCTCCAGTAGGAGAGAAAATGTAGAGGGAATAGCGAGGGAGACAGTAAGTCTCCTGACGAGATGTAGCCTTGTGCAGACCAGACTGCCATGTGGCTTAGGAGAAGTCAGTGTCATGGGTCTTGAATTTAACCCCTATAACAGGGCCTATTAGAGTTGAGAGATGTCGAGCAAAATTGTGGGGTTTCTTTTCATAATTTGAAACAGTTACCTATTGTTGAAGTGTTTACGAATTTTGCAAGACGCAGGGTGCATTCAATAAAAGGGTGATTTCTGTAACTAGGCTGCCTGTGTTCAAATCCAGGCTTTACTTCTAACTGGTTAATCCTGGGAGAGTTTTTAAATCCCTCTGTGCCTCAGTTTTCTCTCCTCTAAAGGAGGATAATGATATGAATTTACCTCTTCAAGTTAAATGAGTCATATATACAATGGAATACTACTCAGCCATAAAAAAGAACGAAATAATGCCATTTGCAGCAACATGGATGGACCTAGAGATGATCATACTAAGTGAAGTAAGTCAGACAGAGAAAGACAAATACCGTATGATATCACTTATATGTGAAATCTAAAATATGACACAAATGAACTTATCTACGAAAGAGAAACAGACTCACGAACATAGAGAACAGACTTGTGGTTGCCAAAGAGGGCGGGGCTGGGGGAGGGATGGAGTGGGAGGCTGGGGTTAGCAGTTGTAAGCTATTATACTGTATATGGAATGGATAAACAACAAGGTCCTACTGTATAGCCCAGAGAACTATATTCAATATCCTATGATAAACCATAATGGAAAAGAATATTTTAAAACGGATGTATATATGTATAACTGAATCACTTTGCTGTACAGCAGAGATTAACACAACATTGTAAATCAACTATAATTCAATAAAAAATATTGATCATCATATTAAAAAAAAAGAGCTAATGGACTTAAACCATGTAAGGAAATAGTTGGGGGAATTCCCTGGCGGTCCAGTGGTTAGGATCTGCGCTCTCACTGCTGAAGGCCCAGGTTCAGTCCCTGGTCAGGGAATTAAAGTCCCACAAGCTGCACAGGGAGGGCCAAAAAAGAAAAAAAAGAGATGGCCAGAACTTAGCCTTCAGTATATGTCAGTTACTTATTGAATGTTTTTACTGTGAAAGAAAGTGTGATTCACAGCTTAAGGGTAAATTAGGGAACAGTAGTGGGGTAGATAGAGATGTAGAGTGTGAAATCCTGGTTACACTGCCTCAATGGACTCACATCTTAGAACAGCACAGAAATGGTTCTTCCCCTGAGAAGCAGAAATAGACAGAGGTCATTCTCTAACGCTATGAGTTGTGCTTCAAGGAAAGCATGAGTCCTGCAGAGGAAAAGGAACAAGGAAAGTTAATCATTTAAAAAGTTTTTATTGTTTTATACTCAGCTGATGGATCTCTCTCTCTCTCTCTTTTTTTTTTTTCCCCCCAAAAAAGCCACATCTAGTTTTTCAATTGTTATCATTTTAGAATTCTCTCTCCTTCTAAACTGACATTTGAGATCAGGGCAGGGTCTGGGACTCTTCATGTCTGAGACAGCCTCTAGCACTCTCAGGCCCTCAATAAATACAGTTATTTTAAAAGAAAGGAGAGGGACATCCCTGGAGGTCCAGTGTTTAAGACTCCGCCCTCCCAATGCTCAGGGCCTGGGTTTGATCCCTGGTTGGGGAACTAAGATCCCACATACTGCAACTAAGCCTGCGTGCCACAACTAGAGAAGCCCTTGTGTGGCAACTAGACCCAGCACAGTCAAAATTAAATAAATAAATAAATAAATAAAAAGGAGAAATGGGGGACACATTTGTACAGTACCACAAAATAGCAGATTTAAGACCGATGGTAAATCATTAGTCACAATTTTTCGGTTTCTATTTCAGTAAGTAAAAAATGTTAAATTCTCAACATGGAAAATATTGAACAGAATCTAATAGAAACCACAAACTGGAGAAAATGTTGAATCAAGTATCAGCAAAGTGTTAATAATCTTACTGCATAGACAACCCATAAAATCACTGAGAAAAACACTAGGAGCCTAGTGGCAACAGATTAATAGATAATGCTTTGGGCAGTCATAACAATTGGGGGAAAAAAAAGAGAGAAGAACTTTAGAAATAAAAGAAATGTAAGTTAAAAATAATAAGATATAAATTTCTAACTAAGTGGCAATATGGAAAATAAAATCTAACAATGGGGAATGTGAGGTAAATTGTTCACAACCATACAAAGGGAAAGCACAACTACTTAAGTACTATTAGCATTATAAAAATAGTAACATAAGTATGGTATTATTATTTTTTTTGCGGTACGCGGGCCTCTCACTGTTGTGGCCTCTCCCGTTGCGGAGCACAGGCTCCGGACGCGCAGGCTCAGCGGCCATGGCTCACGGGCCCAGCCGCTCCGCGGCATGTGGGATCTTCCCGGACCAGGGCACGAACCCGTGTCCCCTGCATCGGCAGGCGGACTCTCAACCACTGCGCCACCAGGGAAGCGCCTTTTATGGTATTATTAAGTAACAAAATTATATCTGAAAAGCTAGCTTCACAATCATTTCAAATATGTAAAAATATACACACTAAGAAAGCAAAAGAGTAGTTGGAAATTCAGACCTAAAAGTAGCCTCAGAAAGGTCGGAGGTGAGTGGGAGGTTCTTCTCCGCTGCACCCCTAGTGATTAGTCTCCCTCACAAATTTCATTCTCAAAGAAACGCGCCTGCACACAGACGCCGGCACATTTATTTCAGGGGTTTCAGGAGTAAGGGGGTGTGTGCCCAGAGCAGACTGGGGCTCCTCTCACGCTCTCCCAAGCCTCTTACATTCCTCACCTCTCCTCCCCTCCCCTCCCCCAACCACAGACACCTGGAGGTCCCTTCCTACCCCCGACCTCGCCGCCGCACGGTGCTGCTCTCCAAGAACTTGTTAATCCTGCAGAAGGTGTGCACGGCGGCCCGCGCCCGCTGCAGGGCATCCTTCTGGCGGTTCCAGAGCTCCGCGGCCGGCCGCCCCAGCTCGCTCACCGCCAGGTCCTCCCCTACGTGGCTGTCGAAGCGCACCAGCTCCTCCCGGTTATAGATGTACCTGTCCAGGAAGTGCACCTGCCGCGTGCTGTTGGAGAAATGACACTCGGACTTTACCTGCACCATGAAAAGTGCTGTGGGGACAGGAATGATGTTGTCACCCGGGCGCATGGGAAGAGAATGGCGGTGACGCCCACCGATGACAGGCGCCCGGGCACAGGCCGGGGGCGCTAGTACTCCCTCGGAGGCTCTACCGGCACCCCACGGGTTCATCTTCCACCTGCCAGCGGTGGAGGAAGGACGTGCTGGGCGGAAGAGACCCCTCTGCTCCTGAGCCATTCGGACTCCACTTGGCTTCCATGCTCGCCTGGACATCTCCAAGTGTGAAGTGGACTGGGATTTGCCCCATCACCATCTCCTCTTAGGAGCCTCCTTCATTCTGTAAGTACTTGGTTAGGGCTGTGCTTGTGTCCAAATTTCGCTGTCCCTTGGGACTCCAAGGAAGGGAACACAGCCGTCTCCCCTCTACTTGTGGAGCTTAAAATTTAGTGAAAGTGATGGACAAAAGCCAAACACGCAAGAATTTATACAGAAGTGAGAAAAGTCAGGATAAAAGTGTGGCGTTCTATAGCAGAGAATGATAGGATGACCTAAATTAGGTTAGGGTGCCAGAGAAGTGGTCTCTGAAGACCACTTTAAGTGGTAACATAAAAGGTTACGTGGATGTGAGCTAGAGGAAGTGTGTGTGTGTGTGTGTGTGTGTGTGTGTGTGTGTTTAGGGGAAAAAGAGACACATTTTAGGTAATGGTAATACTGTGTGGAAAAGCTGAAAGAATTGATGAACTTCCTCTAGAAAGTTCACTGAAGCACAGAGAGTGAGAGGAAGGAGGGGAAAAGATTAGACTGGAAAAATCACATGGAACCAGGCACTTAAAATCCTTGTAGGTGACATTAGGATTTTGACTTTATGCTAAACGTAATGAGAACTATTGAAGAGTTTTAGGAGATTAAAACCATAACCCCAATACAGGTCCACAATTCCTTTTCTGCATTTCCAAATCTGGATAGCTCACAAAATCAGATTTTCTAAAAATTTGCTGCTAAAATTCGTTTGGCAAATCTGACCTGCTGAGGGAAGGGGTCAAACGTGTCTCAGAGCTCTTATTGGTTACATATGGTTCCGTAGCTTCACTGTGTGTAAAGATACATATAGACATAAATATACACATATATATCATATGAATGCACATATTTTTGATTTTTTGGTATTAAATTACAGTATCATTAACATTATGTTAGTTCCAAGTGTACGACATAATGATTCAATATTGTTAAAAGTTATACTCCATTTAAAGTTATTACAAAATAATGGTTATATTTCCCTGTGTTGTACAGTATATCTTGTTGCTTATTTATTTTATTCACAGTAGTTTGTATCTCTTAATCCCATACTTTTATCTTGCCCCTCTCCCCTTCCATTTCCACACTTGTAGCCACTAGTTCACTCTTTGTGAGTCTGTTTCTGTTTTGTCATATACATTTGTTTTATTTTTTAGATTCCACTTATAAGTGATAACATAGAGTATTTGACTTTCTCTGACTTATTCCACTAACCATAATACTCTGTAGGTCCATCCTCATTGTTGCAAATGGCAGAATTTCATTCTTTTTTATGGCTGAGTAATAGTCCACTGTGTATATGTGTGTGTGTGTGTGTGTGTGTGTGTATATATATATATATATACACAAACCACATCTTTACCCATTCATTTGTTGATGGACACTTAGGTTGCTTCTGCATCTTGGATATTTGTAAATAATGCTGCAGTGAACATTGGGTTGCATGTATGTTTTCAAATGAATGTTTTTGTTTCTTTCAAAAATGAAAATATTTTTGTCTTTAGATTTAGTTGAATTGTGAAAATGTCAAAAAGAGTTAAAGAATAACCCTGTGGTTAAAGGTAAGAAGAATAAATGGAAGTTTCTGATATCATTAACAGTGTGGAAAGTAGCATTGCTGCAGAAATTTGAGGCATTTTACTGAAAAATATTGTAACAGCACCACTATTTATGACTTAAAAAGACAAGTTGTTGAAATCAAATAGAGGTGTGATGACCAAGAACTCGTGACATTTTGAAAAACATGGCATAAGGCAAAAAATAAAAATGAAGATCTTGAACTTGCTTTGATTGAATGGATTCAACAAGAAAGTAATGAATTTGTTCAACTGTCTAGTTTTGGGGGTAATGAAACAAGCTAAATAAAACCACGAAGAGTTGAACTGGAAGGTGAATGTGTGTAGAAAGTGTAAGTCTAGAATTTTTAGAAGCAGCATAGTGTATATAAAGCAGTGTTTTCAACCTCAGCACTATAGACATTTTGGACCAGGTGGTTCTTTGTGGCTGGGGAGAGGGAGCTGTTCTGTGCATAGTAGCCTGTCTATCAGCTTTCCTGGCCTCTACCCACTAGTTGTCAAAAGAACCCCCTGTGTGACAACTAAAAATGGCGCTATCTGGAGCCAATGTTCTGCGGCGGGTGAAGGAACGGGGAGAAAGAGTGCTGAGCTGTCGTTGGGTGAGAACCATGGGTGTAAATCATATGAAAAAACTGTCCTGGAGAAACCACTCTCAAGTATGGAGCAGCTGAGAGTGACATAGAAAAATTTGCCAATATTATTTCTGTTGAAAATCTTGGTCCTACATGAAATATGTTTTTTGGGAAGCCGGTCCCAGTGAAGAGCTGTTTTTTCCAATAAAATAAATTTGTGCAGTCCAACCAAAGTTGACTGATTTCTTTGCCTTGGCAATTAGTCACTGTGATATTGTGATTTATGATAAGAAACATGTATTTGTTCTTCATCCCCGTTTCTGCCACAGGTCTCCTAAAACCCTGGAAATTTCCTAAGGGGTAAAATCAATAAATGAGTCTTTTATATTAATTAGGTGACTTTTGGATCCAGTCTAAGGAGATGTACTGGTCCATAGTCCTCCCTATCTCAATAAACAGCACCACCATCCACCTATAGTTACCATGCAAGACAAAATCCTGAGGGATAAGCTTTTGATGTTCTATCTTCCAACTCCCACCATTTAATTCATTAACAAGTCACTCAACAATCTATCCCAAATCTGTTCACTTCATCGCTACTACACTAAATGAAGTCACAGGCACATCTTCCCTGGAGAACCCTTCTACTCTCCCCTAACTGGTCTCTGTAACTTCACTTGGAACCCCTGCAATCCAATCTCCATGTGGCAGCTAGAATTAGTTTTTAAAATAAATATAAATGGACTCTCCTTGTAACCCCTTAGTAGCTTCACATAGCTCTGTAAATAAAAGTCAAATTTCTCACTATGGCCATCAGGGCCTAACATGATTTGACTCCTGACTTTCTCTCTAACCTCATCTTATTCCACTCCCCAACTCGCTTTCTCTGCTTCAGCTCCTCTAACCTTCTTTCCATCCCTTAAACACAGCAAACATCTTCCCACACTTTGACCTTTCCCCTGGTTCCTCTCCCTGGAGCATTTGTCCCTTAGATCCTTCCCATGTCTGGCTTATTCTCATCATTTATGTCTCAAATGAATGTCACAGGGAGAGCCCTGTAGATACTTGCAGTGAAGTCAGGTGAATACAATTTTCTCAGTCCCTTAACCCTCATATTTTTTTTCAGAGCATTTATTGCTGTTTGAAATGTTCTTCTTGGTTCAATGTTTATCGGGTTGTTGTCTTTCTCTCTTGTCATTAGGTAACTTCCATGATCATAAGGGACTTTTTTTCTGTTATTCAAATAGAATCCTCTGTGCCTAGGACAGAGCCTGGTATATAATAGTTGCTCAAAGAAGTATTTGTCATCTAAATGAATAAAGCCATAGTTTTGGGAATTGATCTTTGTGGGGCTCCTGGTAAAGCAAGAAGGGGCTCCAGTTCCAACACACTTTTGTAATCATGACACCTTATGTCTCTTCTACTTTCCTGTGAGAAATTCAGACTAACTTGCTCTTTCTCCTCTTACTACTTGGAAGAAACATTCACAGGTAAGGAAAAGGTGATTTTTAAGAGACAGGGAACATTTCATGAAGTTTCATTTCATCCAATGCGTCTGTTATAGTGCTGAGGGTTTGTGCAAACCGGGGATTTTTAGTAACGGTGATGACATAGTAGGGGAAAGAATAGGGAGAAACTGGAAGGAGAGGTAACCAAAGACGGCTAATTATGGAAAATAGATGGTATGATGAATGAACCTATGAAATTTGGGCCCAAGAGTCCAAGAGGTCAATGAGTTCCCTTGATTTCCTTACTGGCTTTCGGCCCTATGGGATGGAAACAGCCTTCACACGTTCTGTATCCTGCTCAGGGTGTATGGTTTGAACCATATGAAATTGCTGATATTTGACTATTTGGAGTTTATAAAAATATAATTTCATAATTTATTCTATACTAGTTGAATCTCTTCTTGTGGGTTCAGGCCAGAGAAAGAGGAGATATAGGAGAAACTGATAGGATAGAAAGGTTCAAAATAAAATAAGCACTAACCTGTGTCAGGTTTTCAGTTCTTATGAGTTCTTTAAGGCATCACAGAATGCCCCTTAGATGCTCCTTAACTACAGGGTCATTCTCAGTACTAAGGATCCCCGCTTCAGGTCCAGAGTGCTTTACGCAGGAGAAATAGGGAGAAAACTAACCCCAGCTTTTGTCAGAGTACCTCCAGTACAGGCATACAGGCCTTATGAACAGTGGGGTTTAGGGAGAAAGAAAAGGAGACAATAGATAACCAACAAGGACTTACTGTACAGCACAGGGAACTCTACTCAATATTTTGTAATAACCTATAAGGGAAAAGAATCTGTAAAAGAATATCTATATATATATATAATATATATATATATAAAACTGAAGTGCTGTGCTGTACACCTGAAACTAACTCGATATTGTAAATCAACTATACTTCAACTTAAAAAAAAGAAAAGAAAAGGAGACAATGGTGAGGTCTCTTGATACATCCTCACGTATTAGTGAGAGGTAGCCTCATCACAGATCCCATGGACATAACACAGGATCTTCTAGGAGAGATCTTCCTAATTCCTTTTGAGTCCCCATAAAATTTTCAGAGGATTATTCCCATTTTCTGGCATAACTCAACAGAATAAAGGGAACCACGGATGGGAATTATTTTGAAATCATTAGTAATCATTTTAGATTATTTTTGAAAGCATTTCTAAATCCTCTCAAAACCCCGAGGGAATGGGATATAAGGCTGGAGAGGTTTTATTAGAAGAGAGTTGACAAGAAATAGCCTATATGTATATATACGACGGCACCTTATGCTGGTCTTACAAAGAGGGCAAGTATCCAGGCTCCTTTTGTTTGTGGAAGGAATTGAGGATCCATATGATAAAGGTAAGTAGTCACTGAAGAAGATGTCGGTGTTTTAAGTGACATGGCCTGGACCCAGACAAAGCTAACTCCCTCCCTTCCCCCACACCCCAAAATAGCTCACCATCCAAGACGTGCACTTACCTCTCCAGCCCAAGCCAGGAGCGGGCTCAGCACCATGAGTATCACTGTCAGTATTACTGTCCAGGAGCCTGCGGGGAACCAAAGGCACACCATGCAGAAGAAGAGAAGACAGGGTGCACGGGAGCAGACAAATCTCAGGGAGGACTAGGACCCTCCTCTAACCCACATCTCAAATATTACCGACCAAGGAACTCATTTCTTTGTTCCTGGATTGGGTGGTCTCAGTTTTGGAGAACCAATCAGATTCATCTGTGAATATCATCATCAGTTGCTGGTTAGATACTCAATATGAAGTTCCTCTTTTGAAACTCAATTTCCTTCCTTAGGAGGATTGTTTTTTTTTTTTTTTTTTTTTGCGGTACGGGGGCCTCTCACTGTTGTGGCCTTTCCTGTTGCGGAGCACAGGCTCCGGACGTGCAGGCTCGGCGGCCATGGCTCATGGGCCCAGCCGCTCCGCGGCATGTAGGATCTTCCCAGACCAGGGCACGAACCCGTGTCCCCTGCATCGGCAGGTGGACTCTCAAACACTGCGCCACCAGGGAAGCCCAGGAGGATTGTTTTAATTTCGTGCTTTAAAGGTTTGATCCAGTTGTATTTGTAACATTTTAACTGGGGCCCTATCGTGAGCCAGCTCTGTGCTGGTCAGCGATGGTCACCCAAGTTTTTCAGGATTGTCTCCAGATACTGTCACTGAGTTTAGTGGGACCTCCAGGATACACATAGAGAAAGCGGCTTATCGGGGGTAATCCTTGTGGAATGGAGGGTCTTGAAGGTACCTTTGTAGAGCATGTAAATAACAATGTAATAGGGTCAATGTCCAAATCACATTCTGCAGGGGGCTGAGAGATGATAAAGGACTCAAATCAGCCTTTGGCACAGCAACTCTGCTTTAGAATAATTAATCTTTTATGTGAAAAAGTGATCAATCCATTCCTCCTAGTTCCCTTTTTGACTTCCTCATTTAATTGGGGATATTTCCCTTTCTTTCTCTTTTAAAAATTTTTTAATTTATTTCATTTATTTTTTATACAGCAGGTTCTTACTAGTTATCTATTTTATACATATTAGTGTATATATGTCAACCCCAATCTCCCAATTCATCCCACCATCACCACCCCCCACCATCAGTTTCCCCCCTTGGTGTTCATACGTTTGTTCTCTACATCTGTGACTCTATTTTAGCCCTGCAAACCTGCTCATCTGTACCATTTTTCTAGGTTCCACATATATGCGTTAATATACGATATTTGTTTTTCTCTTTCTGACTTACTTCACTCTGTATGACAGTCTCTAGATCCATCCACGTCTCTACAAATGACCCAATTTCGTTCCTTTTTATGGCTGAGTAATATTCCATTGTATATATGTACCACATCTTCTTTATCCATTTGTCTGTTGATGGGCATTTAGGTTGCTTCCATGACCTAGCTCTTGTAAACAGTGCTGCAACGAATATTGGGGTGCATGTTTCTTTTTGAATTATGGTTTCCTCTGGGTATACACCCAGTAATGGGATTGCTGGGTCATATGGTAATTCTATTTTTAGTTTTTTAAGGAACCTCCATACTGTTCTCCATAGTGGCTGTATCAATTTACATTCCCACCAACAGTGCAAGAGGGTTCCCTTTTCTCCACACCCTCTCCAGCATTTGTTGTTTGTAGATTTTCTGATGATGCCCATTCTAACTGGTGTGAGGTGATACCTCATTGTAGTTTTGATTTGCATTTCTCTAATAACTAGTGATGTTGAGCAGCTTTTCATGTGCTTCTTGGCCATCTGTATGTCTTTGGAGAAATGTCTATTTATGTCTTCTGTCCAGTTTTTGATTGGGTTGTTTGTTTTCTTAATATTGAGCTGCATGAGCTGTTTATATATTTTGGAGATTAATCCTTTGTCCGTTAATTCATTTGCAAATATATTCTCCCATTTTGAGGGTTGTCTTTTCCTCTTGACTGTAGTTTCCTTTGCTTTGCAAAAGTTTCATTAGGTCCCACTTGTTTATTTTGTTTTTATTTCCATTACTCTAGGAAGTGGATCAAAAAATATCTTGCTGTGATTTATGTCAAAGAGTGTTCTTCCTATGTTTTCCTCTAAGAGTTTCATAGTGTCTGGTCTTACATTTAGGTCTCTAATCCAGTTTGAGCTTATTTTTGTGTATGGTGTTAGGGAGTGTTCTGATTTCATTCTTTTACATGTAACTGTCCAGTTTTCCCAACACCACTTATTGAAGAGATTGTCTTTTCTGCATTGTATATCCTTGCCTCCTTTGTCATAGCTTAGTTGACCATAGGTGCGTGGGTTTATCTCTGGGCTTTCTATCCTGTACCAGTGATCTATATTTCTGGTTTTGTACCAGTACCATATTGTCTTGATTACTGTAGCTTTGTAGTATAGTCTGAAGTCAGGGAGTCTGATTCCTCCAGCTCCGTTTTTTTCCCTCAAGACTGCTTTGGCTATTCGGGGTCTTTTGTGTCTCCATACAAATTTTAAGATTTTTTGTTCTAGTTCTGTAAAAAATGCCATTGGTAATTTGATAGGGATTGCATTGAATCTGTAGATTGCTTTGGGTAGTATAGTCATTTTCACAATATTGATTCTTCTAGTCCAAGAACATGGTGTATCTCTCTCCATCTGTTTGTGTCATGTTTGATTTCTTTCATCAGTGTCTTACTGTTTTCTGAGTACATGTCTTTTACCTCTTTAGGTAGGTTTATTCCTAGGTATTTGATTCTTTTTGTTGCTGAGATTTTTCTTGTTTCTTGAGGTAGGCTTGTATAGCTATAAAGTTCCCTCTTAGAACTGATTTAGCTGCATCCCATAGGTTTTGGATCGTCATGTTTTCATTGTCATTTGTCTCTAGGTATTTTTTGATTTCCTCTTTGATTTCTTCAGTGATCTCTTGGCTATTTAGTAACGTATTGTTTAGCCTCCATGTGTTTGTGTTTTTTACTTTTTTTTCCCTGTGTATTCATTTCTAATCTCATAGCATTGTGGTCGGAGAAGATGCTTGATATGATTTCAATTTTCTTAAATTTACCGAGGCTTGATTTGTGACCCAAGATGTGATCTATCCTGGAGAATGTTCCGTGCGCACTTGAGAAGAAAGTGTAATCTGCTGTTTTTGGATGGAATGTCCTATAAATATCAATTAAACCTATCTGGTCTATTGTGTCATTTAAAGCTTCTGTTTCCTTATTTATTTTCATTTTGGATGATCTGTCCATTGGTGTAACTGAGGTGTAAGCCCCCCAGTATTATTGTGTTACTGTCGATTTCCTCTTTTATAGCTGTTAGCCGTTGCCTTATGTATTGAGGTGCTCCTATGTTGGGTGCATATATATTTGTAATTGTTATATCTTCTCGGATTGACCCCTTGATCATTATGTAGTGTCCTTCCTTGTCTCTTGTAACATTCTTTAAAGTCTATTTTATCTGATATGAGTATTGCTACTCCAGCTTTCTTTTGATTTCCATTTGCATGGAATATCTTTTTCCATTCCCTCACTTTCAGTCTGTATGTGTCCCTAGGTCTGAAGTGGGTCTCTTGTAGATAGCATATATATGGGGCTCGTTTTTGTATCCATTCAGCCAGCCTGTGTCTTTTGGTTGGAGCATTTAATCCATTCACATTTAAGGTAATTATCGATATGTATGTTCCTATGACCATTTTGTTAATTGTTTTGGGTTTGTTTTCGTTGGTCCTTTTCTTCTCTTGTGTTTCCCACTTAGAGAAGCTCCTTTAGCATTTGTTATAGAGCTGGTTTGGTGGTGCTGAATTCTCTTAGCTTTTGCTTGTCTGTAAAGCTTTTGATTTCCCCATCGAATCTGAATGAGATCCTTGCCAGGTACAGTAATCTTGGCTGTAGGTTCTTCCCTTTCATCACTTAAATATATTGTGCCACTCCGTTCTGGCTTGTAGAGTTTCTGCTGGGAAATCAGCTGTTAACTTTATGGGAGTTCCCTTGTATGTTGTTTTTCCCTTGATGCTTTCAATAATTTTTCTTGTCTTTAATTTTTGCCAATCTGATTACTATGTGTCTTGGCATGTTTCTCCTTGGGTTTATCCTGCCTGGGACTCTCTGTGCTTCCTGGACTTGGGTGGCTATTTCCTTTCCCATGTTAGGAAAGTTTTCAACTATAATCTCTTCAAATATTTTCTCGGGTCCTTTCTGACTCTCTTCTCCTTCCGGGACCCCTTTAATGCAAATGTTGTTGCGTTTAATATTGTCCCAGAGGTCTCTTAGGCTGTCTTCATTTCTTTTCATTCTTTTTTCTTTATTCTGTTACACAGCAGTGAATTCCACCATTCTGTCTTCCAGGTCACTTATCCGTTCTTCTGCTTCAGTTATTCTGCTATTGATTCCTTCTAGTGTAGTTTTCATTTCAGTTATTGTATTGTTCACCTCTGTTTGTTTGTTCTTTAATTCTTCTAGGGGTTTATTCTTTAATTCTTCTTTAATTCTTCTTTAATTCTTCTGGGTCTTTGTTAAATATTTCTTGCATCTTCTCGATCTTTGCCTCCATTCTTTTTCTGAGGTTCTGGATCATCTTCACTATCATTATTCTGAATTCTTTTTCTGGAAGGTTGCCTATCTCCACTTCATTTTGTTGTTTTTCTGGGGTATTTTAAATCTTGTTCCTTCATTGGGTACAAAGTCCTCTGCATTTTCATTTTGTCTATCTTTCTGTGAATGTGGTTTTCCTTTCACAGGCTGCAGAATTGTAGTTCTTCTTGCTTCTGCTGTCTGCCCTCTGGTGGATGAGGCTATCTAAGAGTCTTGTGCAAGCTTCCTGATGGGAGGGACTGGTGGTTGGTAGAGCTGCATGTTGCTCTGGTGGGCACAGCCCAGTAAAACTTTAATCTGCTTGTCTGATGATGGGTGGGGCTGGGTTTCCTCCCTGTTAGTTGTTTGGCCTGAGTTGACCCAGCACTGGAGCCTACTCGGCTCTTTGGTGGGGCCAATGGTGGATGCAGCCTGCCCACCAGCCACTCCGTGACCCTGGCTTCCTGTTCCTCTGGACCCCAGGAGCAAGGGGGCAGCTGGTGGGGGCGGGGTGGGAGGATGACGTCACGGGACTTTTTTTTTAAAGAATGAGGTTGCAGACGATCAGGCCGAATGCCTTGGGTTCTAGGAGAAAGGTACTGATGAGGACGGGGTACCCAGGGCATCTTTCAGGGTAGCATTGGAGTAAATAAAATGGGAAGCCCATGGAAAATGTCCTGTGCCCATAATGGGATTTTTTTTTTTTTACTATTGAGTTGTATGAATTTTTGTATATATTTTGGATATTAACCCCTTTATCAGATACATGATTTGCAAATATTTCCTCCCATTCAGTAGGTTTTTTCATTTTCTGAAGGCTGCGAAGGAATTTTTGTAGTTTGATGTAGTCCTACTTGTTTATTTTTACTTTTGTTGCTTTTGGTGTCAGATTCAAAAAATCATCATCAAGACCTATGTCAAGAAACTTAACACCTATGTTGTCTTCTAGGAGGCTATGGTTTCAGGTCTTACATTCAAGTCTTTAACCCATTTTGAGTTAATTTTTGTGTACGATGTGAATATTGATAGTAGTCTAATTTCATTCTTTTGCGTGTGGTTGTCCAGTTTTCCCAACACCATATATTGAAGAGACTGTCCTTTCCCCACTGTATATTGGCTCTTTTGTTGTAAATTAATTGACCAAGTATATGTGAGTTTATTTCTGGGCTCTCTATTCTGTTCCATTGATCTGTTCTTCCAAATTCCGTACAGATTTGATTACCACAGCTTTTTAATATGGTTTGAAATCAAAGCTGGAGGCACCATTACTCTTAATGCATCTTCCATACTTAACTTTATAATGTTTCATTTCATAAAATGTTAAGAATGAAAGGGGCTTTAGGGACTTCCCAGCCAATTTCAGCCACCACTTACCAAGAAAATGCAAATAGTCGGAGGAGTGTATCTTTCCCAGCCAAGGTCACCCACCAAGGCCTCCTCACGTCCAGTCCAGACCTCATGAGTTCCCTGCCAATTTACACTTTCTTAAATATCACTTGGCATGTACGTTCCGAAGTTTTTACAGGGAATGTTAAATATTTACACAAGAGCATAATGGAGAGGAGAGAGCAGCTGGTAGATCTCAGTGGCTTATCTTCAGGGAAAGCCAGGGGGAGCCTTAACCTAAATGGAAAATTCATTAGCAGCAGCCCCAAGAAACTTGCAGTGAAGTAGCCTATGTACAGTTCTGAAAGGGGCCTCTTCCTAGCCGAAAGCCTTGACGCCCAGGCATCCCAGGCACACATCGCACGTCCCTTCCCCCACGTCAGACACCACCAGCTGCTTGAAGGATATTGTCACATTTTCTTCTGCAAGATCCCCAAGAAACCTCCTGAGACATGGCCTCTCACCACATCCTGGGTTTCCACACTTTCCACTCTTAGTTACTTTTGTGTAGGTGGTTTAGAAGGCGGCGGCTAAGGCCAGCTCCCTCCACTGAGGGACAGAAGGCTCACAAACAGCCTCAGGGAGGAACCAGTGGCAGGGGTAGAGGCAGCCTGGGACCAGGAGGAAACTGCTTGTTAATCCAGGAGACTGGATGGGTTAAGTTAGGGCCAGTTGTGTTCTAAGTGAGGGTCCAGGATCAGCCACAGCTATTTCCACCAAGGAAAAGGCCCTCTTTGCTTATCTCAGTGTTCATCGTTCTGTTCCCAAAGCCCTGAACCCTCAGCTGAGTTCAGGCAGGAAAGCTTATGAAAGGTGGTACTTTCTGTCTTGGATATAGATAGGGTGCCGTTATTTGGTTTTCAGATAAACACACATTCGAATTGAAGACCAGTGTCATTTGAGACTTAGAATTGATTTGTGTCTGAGGTACAGAAGTGATCTAAGTCCTTGTTACTTGACGTGGCCCACACACCAGCAGCGTCAGCATTACCCGGGGGCCTCTTAGAAATGCAGGAACGTGGGCCCCCATGTCAGGCCCACAGAGCCAGAGGTGCACTTCAGTAAGACACATGTATGCAGGTTAGTTTGACAATGACCCTGCCCTAGGATCGTTCAGATAAAAGTAGACAAGCAGATGAAGCTGAGAAAAGTGGGTGGACAAGATGAACTAGGGGTTGGGGGTAGGAGAGGGATGTGAGTCCAAAGACATGGGTTGGAAACAGTTCTCTGCAGGGCCCGCTGAGCCAGTCTGAGCGGGACAGCACCCCAGTGCGCACACAGCCCGATTTACCTGTAACTCACCATGTGACCATTGACTTGGCACAGCGACAGTTTGGAGTAAAAGAAAAATTCACTTCCAGTGGTCATTTCTCCTCTCCCCACAGGGGTTGACAGCTACTAGGGAGGTGAGGCATCTGTTTTCATCACTATGAGTCTTTCTAGAAGGAGCTGAGGGTCATGATGAAGAAATTATTTCCTGGCATATCTGGGCTAATTAAAAAAAAACCACCCTCACCACCATCCGTTTAGTTGTAGGACTCACACATTCAAGAGTTTTCACAATGCCAATTTCATTCTTTTATTTCCTCATACCACAAACACTTTACTGCCTTTTTACAAACTGAATTTACACAAGCAAATTGCAAAGGAAAAACAGGTGTTCTTTAATCCTCCAAAATGCATGTATGAGATATAGCACAAACCCTAGTATCTATACACAAACAGGTTTAGCTGAAGCTTTATGGCAATTTCTTAAAATTAGCATGACAGTTTAGATATTTATGCCTGTAAAGTTTGCATAATCTACTATACATAGTTTTTTCAGAAGCAGTTTTAAGACTTTTAACTAATTGGGGGAAAAAAACTTCAACAAAAAGCTCTAACAACTCTGTGAAACTTAAATTATTTACAATTAAACATTTAGAGTCCTGATTCACAAAACTTAGCACATATCATGATTAATTTATGAGTTTCACAGAGAAGGTAAGTAGTATGTAGAATAATCCCCAGGTAAAATCTAGAATGAATGGCTTTTAGAAGAATGTCTGTAATATGCTTACTGGAAACTAGAGAAAAAGTAGCAAAACAAAAACTTCAGCAGCTGCGTTTGATTTGAAAATTTAAGTAGACAGCCGCAATCAGAATAAACAGGTGACAACAGAAGAGGTGGTGGCATTTTTGACATTACTCTTGGTATGTACAAGAAGAAAAACGATTCTCCCCTTTTTCCATAAAAAAATTACCCCCAATAATCACTACACGTGAACTCAGAGTCTTTCTCCAGAGTTGTCTTCAAACTTGATGCCAAAATTAGCAAACGTAGACAGAAAGTACTGTCAGTTCAGTGGGTTCTGTTTAGTGGGAAAAGCTTGGGACAGGGTTACCGAGGGGTTAGCTATTCCAATTACAAAAGAATCGTCATAGATAAGGTGCCGGAAATCTAAGCTTCCCCTCAAAGCACTTTGGTGGATTCAATAGTGATTTCATGTATATGCCAAAGGAGATGACTCAAAGAAAATTAGCAGGACAAACTGTTTTCAAGGTGAAGTGATAGATTTCAGTGAATCAGGTCCAGGTAAAGTCTTTTAAAAAAACCCAAAAATTTATAGTAAACATTTTAAACTCTGGAATGCAGATATGGTATAGTTATCAGTAAGTTACATTTACAAAACCGTTTCCACAGTAGTTGCTCCAGAGTCAGAACTGAAAAATGTACAAGCCAGCTCACAAATGACTTTAGATACAGTGTTATTAAAATACATTGTTAATCATAAAAATACTTTACTATGTACATGTACACTGTATAAACTCTAGATTGGCCTAAACCCACTTCTGCCGAGCAGCTCAAGAAACAGTGCAGTGCTATTATCTGGTCCTCACACCATGCACACGGGCTGATCCTGCGGTCAGTCCTTCACTAACACGGTGAAGCATTTCTCCTTCTGCAGGATGTCTAGTTGGAAGAGTCAGTTTTACTTCCACTGTACTTTACTTTCCTAAATGCTGGCCCAAGTAACTCTGGGCATTCACATAATTCATTTGCGATTTGGTTACACTTTAAAAGAAGGCTATAGTTCATCTCGTCAGTTATTACACTGTCTTGCTTGTAGTCTGGATGGTTTGCGATGAACTCCCTCATCCATCTGGCAACTGTCATTAATTCTCCTGAAAAAAAAAAAATTTTTTTTTTTAACAACTTAATGGTAGTGGTTTTTTTTTTTTGTTTGTTTGGTCTTTTTCTTTTGTAAGTTGACATTTATTGGCCCACATAATACAATCCTGAAGAAGAATCAGTGTGGTCTTCTGGTGTAGCCACATGGCAGGGGCCAGGAACGAGCTGTATTACATGGCTGTAATGTTTGAAGAATTCCTCCTGGGGAAGGGTTTCATGTTGTAGGCAGGCAGTGAGAACACACACATCCCACTGCTATGGGACCTGTTAGATGCCACCCACATGGTGATGCTGTCGGCTCTAAGACACGGGAGCCAATGTGTGTGGACTAGAGCCCGAGTTCTCCCATCTGGCCAAGTCCTGCCCATGCCGGTGTCAAGAGACTGCCCTGGGACAGGAAGGCCCCCGAGTTCCCCAGAGCCATCTGATCAAAGAGGCGGAGAGAATAATGAGAAGTAGATGCATGAAGACAGAAACTGGCAGATACAGCGTTTGGGGGGTGGGGTATATCCTTTGTGGGTCTGGAAATTTTACAGAAGCCTCGAGCAAAATACAGATGCCACTGCTACTCTCCTCTTAGTCACGGCTGACAGCTCCCCACTCACCATGATCTCAAAGCTGAGAAAGTGGGGTTCCAGGGCACCCCTGTAGGGAGGCAGGCTGGACGGCCACCGTCTTAGCTGTGCTATTAGTTAACCTGAGGACTGGCTTAGACTCACTGTGCAAAGAGCCCAGGGTGCCTCACGACACACAGAGTCAGGCATAAATGTCGAACAGGCAATCCAGATACTGTATTTCGTTGCCTAAGAGGCCATCGGCTTAAAGATGCAGCGTTATTGTATGAACCAGTAAGAAAAAAAGCACTGCTAATCAAACTGTGACTGTCAAAGATTACAAGGTGCATCCAACCGCTGAGATGGTACAACGTGGGAAAGTTCATTGATTTGGGATACCGTATACTTTAATAAAAGACTGCTTTAAAAACTGAATATTGTAAGATTGTGAGGTTCTGCCTACGTTAAAAGATTTTTAAAAAAGCAAAGTGCAGAATGCCATACCGGATGCTCTCTTCTTAATCAGCTTCAGGTAGTTCAGAATACTGCATCTGGTGTCCACGTCCACCTCCATGTTTTCCAAGTAAGAGTTCAGGTGGTCGGGGTAGCCGGGGCGCGGGCCCTACCTTGCCGTTGATGATGGTGTCGATGGTCATGAGTGCGTACTCCTCGGCTGCTGGCTCGATGCTGCCCGTGGTCTTGCTGCGGCCGTCCACCATGGCGTTGCCACCTGCCAGAGGGGCGCAGAGGGTGTTAGCGGCCCGTGTGGCCTACAGGGACCCCAAAAATGCAAGAGAAGGCAGTACCTTTGCAAATATCTTTTCTGAAATAAAACAATCCCTGCAGGACGGCATCTCGCTTCTGTGCTACTTTCATGTTCTCATCAACCTGAAGGAGGAAAACCAACGCAGCCAAGTGAGAACGTTGCCAAAGTCAGGGCACTCCCGCTCCGGCGCATTTGGGGGCTGTGGTGCCTCGCTCACCTCGCGGTCTGGACCCATCTGGGAAGAAGCCTCCCACAGCCAGCGCTTGCTGGTGGCCAGATAAGACTTTGCACTGTCATGTGGGGCTGTGTCCCTCAACCCCAGACTGCTGGGATGTGCTTTTTAATAACAATGGGGCAATTCTAAGAGAAGCTTACCTTAAAAATCAATGCGAAACTTACACTCATGTAGGCTGCCCACATCTCGAGGTCCCTTGAGACACCCTGGGATGAATCTATGGCATTGGGAGGTCAGGGGGCTGGTCCCTCCTCACAGCCCAGACTCACGCTCCTGCCTCTCCTGCCACCTGGAGTTGAGGGTTGTGCCCTCCCCACCTCTGGGGCTTTGCTGCCTCATAGGCGGGCTGTGGGATCTGGAATAAGGTGACCCCTCCCAGGGTAGGTCACCGATGCTGCCTGCCCACCTGCGGCTCTGCTGTGCCCACTCCCTCAGGAGACCCCAACCCCTATTTGTGAATTCTCCATTTCTCCAATGACTTTTTAAGACCCTCAAAGTAGAGCTTTTAAAACTTTTTAGTAGTAGTCCCTTATTTCTATAATGAAATCTTAGGGGACTCTCCATATACAAAACAGACACAAGTCAGAGGTCATGTTGAAGAGGGATAGTAAGTACAGAGTCTGATTACTTAGCTTTGCCCCCTCACACTGATCAATTCCTATCATTATTCTGTTTGTTTTAAGGCACATATGACCTTCGGATTAATCTAGATACAGGAACATATTCAAGCAATCTAAAATTCTCTCATGGCTAGGAACATCTGGCTTCATTTCTAATAACGTTTGTATTTTTCTTAGTCTTGACAAAAACTCACAAAGATCATCAGTTTTAATTTCTGCTTTTATGAATTCCTTTTAAAAAGCTGTAATTTTACTACAGCTCTTTAGATTCTTATTTAATTACTTAGGTTTATTTTTAATATTTCTGTTTATAGTACTTAAAGCTGTGGTTTTCCCTTAGAAATTATCTTTGCTGGCATCATTTTCCTAAACAATCTATAATTCTAGTTTTTTAAAAAAAATTTTATTGAAGTATAGTTGATTTACAATATTGTGTTAATTTGAGCTGTACAGCAGTGACTTCCTTATACACATATGTATTCTTTTCCGTTCTAGTTTATCCCAGGATACTGAATATAGTTCCCTGTGCTGTACAGTAGGACCTCGTTGTTTACCCATTCTATATATACTAGTTTGCATCTATAATTCTAGTTTTGACTTCATCTAGAAGCTACTAGGAAAACGATTTAAAATTTCCAATAGTTAAATGTTTCCTGAACATTTTCTTGTTCAACTTTGGTGGGAATGTATCCTATATGGTGTCTACTTCCAAGAAGTGAAAATTTTCCTTAATTAATTTTTGTTATTCTTCCTCAGGGTGTTTAAAAAAGGTGTGCCATGGTGTAAGATTTGTGATCAGGGGACACAACCAAGCTTATTAACTGTGTCATTTAATTCCCCTGTGGCCTTTCTCATCCTTTGATCATATGGCCTGTCAGTTACTGAGTAACACGCCAGAAACTCTGCTAAGTGACTTACTCCACGAACCCCACATGGCCTTACGACAGCCCACGTGTCTCTGTTCTACGCCTGCGAACTGGGGCACTGAGAGGACAACTAACTTGTCCAGGTGAAAAAGATAGTAAGTAGTGCAAGTGATTTATGAATTGAGTGCTCACCTGGAAGCCGCATCTTACCCACCGTACTACAGTGCCTTTAAATTCTTCTTACGCTGCTGAGAAACGTTTGCTACACTTTATGTTAAAAAAATGAAAATGGCTCTAATGTTATCTTGAAAAGAGTATATAAAATTGTTTCCTGTATCTCATTTAAGACCTTCTCACATTTTGTCTGTTAAGACTTTGCCCTTCCTGAATTGTTAAAAGGTCATATGGAGCTCTTTACTGTCAACATCTGTCCTTGTTTTAAGTATATCTTATGCAAACAACATGTACCATTACATTGCTATTTTATATCACCCGTTTTAGCTTTTGAATAGGAGAATTTAGTCTATTCAAATTTGTTTTCATCTTATTTTACCACTGTATGTTCTCTGGACCATAATGTCTTATCACGCCCATGGCCCCAGACCCACTTTTGTGGCACCAGGAAGCTTTGCTTTTTTCCCACCTCTTTGGCTAGGAGATTAGAGGCGACAAATCCTATTTCTATACTATTAGTGGTCTTTCTTACTTTTAGACAAGTAGTTTTGAAATTCTCTCTCCAAATGTCAAGCATTAAGAAGTATCTACCATTCCCCTCCTTCCACTATCCCCTTGCTAGGTAAGATTTCTGGCTTAATTTAGCCCTAACTTGATCTTTTTTGTTAGAATCACTTGCAATGTAAAGACTAGTTTGGCTGGCATGGTTCTAATTCTTTTTTTTTTTTTTTTTGCGGTATGCGGGCCTCTCACTGTTGTGGCCTCTCCCGTTGCGGAGCACAAGCTCCGGACGCGCAGGCCCAGCGGCCATGGCTCATGGGTCCAGCCGCTCCACGGCATGTGGGATCTTCCCGGACCGGGACACGAACCCATGTCCCTTGCATCGGCAGGTGGACTCTCAACCACTGCGCCACCAGGGAAGCCCGGTTCTAATTCTTTACCCTTCGGATTCTGTAGACCTCTCGCCATCTCTTCTAGCGTTTAATGTTGTAGATGAGAAATGATATCAATTGATTTTCTTCTCCCTCTTGGCCGGAAGTTTAGGTATCCTAATTTCCTCTCCTGTCTGGACAACTGATCTTCTCTTTGAGATTCAGAAATTCCTAGACTTGGGTTCTTCTTTGAATAATTCTGTCTCATCCTCAGTGGACTCTCACTCAGGGGAAATTCTATTTCTTTATTTTCTTTATTGTATCTCACATCTCTTTTGTATAGACTGTTCTCTTCTTCTAAATTTTGATACAAACCCTGAACTTTCCAGAGAAATCCTCTCATCCTTTTTCCCATAATCTGTTTCTTTGCCATCCTGCTGGGATGAATCTCAGTTTGGTTCCCCTAAATCACAGACTTTGATCTTCAACCACACCTGCTTACTGGTAAGCATACTGAGTGTGGCTACCACGTCCCTTGTTTCTGAGAACTCTTACTTTCCAAATGTTCTTTGGTCCACAGGGGTTTATTTAAGATGTGACCTTTCTCTAGAATTTCTTCGAGGGCACTAATGAGAATTTATTTTAAAATTCTTTCCAGTTTCTAAATTAACTGTGTTTTGGGACTTCCCTGGCGGTCCAGGGGTTAAGACTCTGGACTTCCACTGCAGGGGGTGCGGGTTTGATCCCTGGTCAGGCAAGTAAGATCCCACATGCTACACGGCAAAAAAAAAAAAAAATTAACTGTATTTCACTGAGGATAATATACTCTGCAGGCCCATGGGCTCTTCGCTTTAGAAGTTTTCAATTTTATACTGACTTTCAGACATCTATATCTGACCGCAGAACAATGTGGGTCCACCTATATGAGGATTTTTCCAGCAGTAAATATCTACAGTATTCCATGATCTGCTGCTGGTTGAATTCTCAGATACGGAGGAACTGACTAAGAGTTACACGCATGTCAAGTGTATTTCATAAACTGGCAGCTCACGTGAACCCTCCTTACGTGCGTTCATCTCCCCAGTGGCTGTACCACATTCAGGTGTGTGTGTGTGTGTGTGTGTGTGTGTGTGTGTGTGTGTGTGTGTTGGGACAGGGCAGCTCTGCTTCTCTTCCCTCCAGCCCTGAGCCCTGGCAGACCCTCACTCCGCCCGGCAGCCTTTCCCAGCCACTCTCTGTGCCAAGAGACCCACCAGCCAGGAACCAAAGGTCTCTATACTCACTTGGCTACTGACCCGCGGCCCCCAGCCTTGCTGCCTCACAGCCTGGAACTGTTCCAAGGCTCTGCCGGGAAACTGCTTCCAGAAAGCTCCTTCTTGGTTTTTGTTGGGCTGAGGCTGATTCAGATTTGTTTTTCCAGTACTGCAGCGCCAACTATGTTCTCCAGAAACCTCTCCAGTTTGGTTCCATTCCCTGCACTACCGAAGTTACGCGCCTCTCCATCCTGAGTCTAATATCGTGATCGGCCTGGGACTGGACAGGACGAAACCCATTTGTGGGAATCCCTCCCGCCATCATCTTGAGTCAAAAGCCTCTAGAAACTAGAGATTGTTCAAATGCAACCCTAAATGTCTTCCAAATGGGCTGAATAAGGAGCTACTATTAACAATTTTTTCCATGAGTCTCCACCAAAACGGTACCAAAATCTATAGCATAAACTTAGGTTTAAAAAAAAAAAAAAAAAAAAATACATAAATGAGCAATGGATGATAACCTACAGACACCCAGCCCTACACTGAAACTCGTCCTTACCTTTGACAGCGGGATGAGAAAGTCCAGTTTGTAGGAAAGGATCACCCTGGTGAGCAGCACCACGAACACCACGTACGCGGAGTTCTCGAAGTCTGTCAACTGAACCTGGACACGGGGCCCGAGACATTAGGGGCCCACCGTGCAAACAGCTCCTCCCTGCGAGGCCCCTGAGGGTCATGTCTTTCCCAAACATCTCCTAACCTCCCACCTGGGTCTGGAAGCCTCTGCCCACAATCTATTCTCAGAAGCAGTCCTCCCGAGCTGCTGCACTTGCGTGTAACACGCACACACGTGATCTGTGCTGCCTTCCAAGGAACCCGAGCTTCTGACAAGGGTGCGGGTGGGTGGCAGGTGGCTGGGAACGGGTGCGTCCAAGTCGGTTCCTGCCGACGGGCTGCGTACCTCCATGGGCCGGAATTCCACTCTCCATCCAATGTCGGAGTTTGGAGGAGGAGGTTTAAATCGCATTGTCTGCCAATTTGTGGACTGAATATTCTGTATTCAAAAAGCAGAGAATAAAACCAATTTTCCAGTAAGGTATTAAGATGATCTGATATTTAATACGTGAAACAGACTGTTTACTGTCCATACCAAATACTCTTCAATTTACAAATACAAAAAGGTACAATTTAAGATTTTCGTGGAGCGTGACCTGCTAGGGAGACAAAACAGCAAGCGCTTAACGGAAGTCAGGCGACACAACAGCAGTCCTGAAAGAAGCGGTCGTGTTATTTTCCTGTGCTGCATATTTGCATTTTTCATCGCTATGAAAATAAGAGAAAATACTGAATGAAAAATCCAGAACCAGAGAGTAAGAATCATAAAATAAGGGTACTTGAACCAATTTAAAATCTTTGCTGCACTGGGTCATGGAGGTCATAGAAGGCCTCTACTGTCATCAACTCCTTGCCCCTCCAGACAACGGCCTCCACCCTGGATAGTGAAGTGAAACACCTTCAAAGCGGAGCAGATACCTCAAAATGGTCGGACTCGTTGGCATCGTCCAGGTGGATTTTCTCTTCAAACAGAGTCAGCGGGTCTCTAATGAAGAGATGAGCCACGTGCTGGGCCAGGAGATGATCGATGCCTGCAGAGAGAGGTCACACCACTCACATCAGAGCTGTTCTCTATGCCCAGAAAGACGGCAGGACAGCTAGGGAAGTCTGAAGAAAGGGCATCTAGAAGCTTAGGAAA
This sequence comes from Neophocaena asiaeorientalis asiaeorientalis, assembly GCF_003031525.2. Classification (NCBI taxonomy): domain Eukaryota; kingdom Metazoa; phylum Chordata; class Mammalia; order Artiodactyla; family Phocoenidae; genus Neophocaena; species Neophocaena asiaeorientalis. Next base: position 999,015 of record NW_020175393.1, on the reverse strand, counting down.
TGGCTGGGCTGTGCAGGATTTTATCCTATGGAGTGTGTTCGCTCCTTACACAACGCCCGTGGGGGCAGAGCTGTGGACCGAGGGACAGGCCTCCAAAGTCAGCTCCTTTTGCTAAAAGTCAAGATCTCACAAGTATCTGGAACTTGAAACTTTAAGAACAAGCAGCCTCATGAGAAAAGTTAAGAGACTTCACACTAAAAATAGAAGCCAGGCCAGGAGTCAGCAAAGGAATTTAAAAGGGCTTTGAAGAACTAAAGGCTAACAATCGAATCTAGACAAAAGGAACAGAGGTTCACCTTCCTGCAACAGCTGTTCATAGATTTCTTTGTGTTTCGTCAGGTCGATGTCATTATATTTCTCACCGCACTCAGATAAGTAACTGTCTATTGAATCATATCGGGACTTACTGATCCTATAGTGGTTGTTCTTCAGTGGCTAAAATTGAAAAAAATACAAATGAATGCCATATAAAATGATGTGGAAACAAACTAACGCCCCAAATAATTATATTAAAAGCCTATATACTATATATGTAATTACATAAAACTGTCCAAGCTGAACACGAGATCCCGAAAAAAAGCTAGTTAATCCTGAAAAGTATTAGAAAAATTGTATTAAAAAAAAATCTGGAGACAATTTAAGTAGTCTGTTTTCTGACATGACTTAAATATATATATATTTCTTTTTCTTTTTTTAAAAGTGGATCACCTTCATTCTCATTAAGATAGGAAAATGCCAATGTTGAAAGCAAAACTATAAAACTATAATGTAAAACAAAGCTATTAAAATGATTTCTGCTTTAAAGTTTATTTCTACTTAGAAAGCATGTTCAACAATTTATGAACAATTACATAAAGAGCAGAGCATCAATAGGGCAGCCCAGTCGAGAACATCAGAATCACCTGTGAGGGCTCCTTTAGTAACATGTATGTCTAGGTCCCAGTTCTGGACATACTCACTCACTGGGCTAGGGTGGGCCTGGGTACTTATTTTTAAAGATCTCTATAGGTGGTTCTGATGCACACAGTCTTGGTTGGAGAGATGCAGTTCAACATGCAAACAAGAGGCACAAACCTACCTCATTAGGCAAACCTAACCCTCTGTAACAGGCCAAAGAACCCGACAACAGATTACACTTTCCACAACAGAGAGCACCATAGACAAAGCACTCATGTAGCACCAAAAAGCTTTCTGGTAAAAACAGCCATCAGCACTGACTCCCAAAATATAGAAAAATTGTACTACTAATTTTAGAAGGTAAAACAAGTACTGGTTCCAACAAATGATGAAAATTAACTTGAACGCCCCCCACCCCTGCCAACCAAATCACATTTCCTACATTCTCACCCCAAACACACATTGTGGAGCCAAAGACAGGTTGATAACCTGTCAGCTTCTTCCCATGTGTGACTAACCCACTCAGGATAAAAATTTCAGGGTGACTTCAAAACTGTAAGCAGTGACAATATCCCCATTTTACCTGCTGGACTTAAAAGACTATTAAGGAAAATCACTCCCACCTCCAGTCCTCTCTCCTCCCGAGTTCTATCATCTACAGATGCAGAAATCACGCCCCAGCGACAATCAATGTCTGACACATAGCCTCGGTAAAAAGGAGACGCAGCGCTCAAAGCCATCTAAAAACAAACAGAAGTCAGCACCTGCAAGTTCAAAGTGTCATTTACATGCTGAAAAAAGCTTCATGCAGTTACCTCTGGTCTGGAAGAATCAGTTTATGCAAACCCTACAGACTTCTACTACATCTACTGCACCTGCCTTCTCATGGTGAAATACACCAGAAGTGACTCCAGTCCTTGCCTCTGATTCTTTCAAATCATCTTCTCTATACCGTGAGGACAGGCGGGATGGGAGGGGGAAAACGGCCACGCTCAAGCTCGACACGTCAACACAAAAATGCCTTACTGGCAACAGTAAACTCTACAGCTTAGACTCTTATCCATTAGCTCTAAGTCTGCATATTATTCATGTTAGTTCAGTTCTAAATGAAGTCTTAACTGGACTTAAATAGTACATGGTCAGCAAATTTTGCACGTGCAGTCTTTATTTTATACAAAGAAGTAGTTAAAATTAGGTGTGATTTCTACTTACGACAATTGGGCAGATAGTGGCCAACTGATCATAAAGGTATCTGGCCTCAGATATGCTGCAGGCTTGGAACGTTACCTGTTTAAGAATCCCAAGTTATTAAACAACAACACAAAATCAGTACCATCCTCCACAAGGAGCCAAGTCTGAGAAGGAAGGTGGTTGGTCATGGCATGTGATGGTCATTCAGTTGATGACAACATTGAACACAGGAGTTTTAAGACCTGTCTCGGATGAATTTTGCTAGAAAATGGCTTTAATCATGTTCACATCCACTATAAATAACCATGTTCCAAAGTTAAGTAAGATTAAGAAGTCAGGAAAGAGAAATAAGACCTAGATTAACAATGAAGTTCAGCCAGGCGTTTCCTCTTCCACTGACTTATTTCCTTCTACAGCTGCCCATCCACATCTGTGGGCTTGTATACATTTTGGTACAAAAGGGGGATCTGGAGATGCGAAGGATGGGTTTCAGAGTTCACTGGTGGCACAGTGGGGGATAGCTCGGAAGGGGGCAGGACTGGAGGAAGGAAGAGAGGGCAGTTAAAACACTGCAACTGTCCAGGAAAACACTGAGGAAGTCTGGTGGGAAGAGGCACAGCAGGGCCAAAGCAGGCCTGGTGACCAGTGGGCACAGAGGAGTGAGGAGTGACCTGGGTTTTGGCCTGGGTGCTCCTCGGACAGATGGGAAGCAGTGGCGCCAGGACACAATGGGCTTATGAGGCCAAGGAAGAGCGAAACAGCCCTGTAAGCGGCTTGGTCTCCAGGGCTGGGGCCAGGAAGAAAAATCCGAGCTGGAGAAGTATTTGGGGAGTAGGCCCAGATGATGTACTAAGAAGGGCAGATTGCCCAGGAAGCTTGCACAAGACGGGTAAGTAGGACTTAAGAGTTAGACAGAGAAGGAGATCACGTAACTGATTAGTGCAAATACCCTCAAAACAATTACCCAAAAGAAACCAAAAAAAAAAAACAAAAAAAACCAAAACAACAAACAAACAGTGCTGCCCTCTGCAGGGCTGGGGCAGCGGAAGGGGCAGGGAACGCAAACTGTGGTTGTGTTGGCACATTTGGATTTTGTGTTGGTGCAGTAAATAATTTAAGTGCTTAATAGTTGAACTAGCAGCTGAGTGAACGTTTACTATTCTAATCGCAACCTGTTAGTTCCAGTAGTTTTAGCCAGGTCTCAACTTTGCTTTTTTTGGTTTTGTTTTGGCTTTTGTTTAAATGGCAGAGGACTTCTGTTGGAGACTCAAGGGTCTAACCGCTGAATTCATGGCATTTCACGTCAGTGTGGTGACTGACTGCAGAAAACGATGATTCAGACCATTTACTGTGTCCTGACTTTCCTACCATTTCTATGTGAATTATTAAGTCAGTGCCATATTTTAATTAAAACATAATGATAGGTACCCAGCCATTACAAATTAATTCAACACACGGAGAAGAGCTGTGTCACAGGTGTAAAGGAGCAAGAATGTCAAAGGTGAAAACAGAAATTGAGAAGAACTGACAGGTCACTAATGACCCAAACCAGGGCAGTTTCTGCCAGGAGGTGGGAACACAGAAATCAGCTTGTCTGCGGGTAAGAGTTAAATGAGAAGTGGGGGAGGTGGCGAGCAGAGTATTTACAGGCTTATCTGCTGTGATCCCACCCCTAAAGCGTAAGCCCTAGGAGGGCAGGGGTCTGCCTTGCGGTTCTCTATCCCCAGTGTGTAGGACAGGGTCTGACACCCACTTAGTCCTTAATATTTATTAAGTGAATAGAGTATCTTGAAGGAAAGAGGGTGCTAAAAAGGAGAACACACAGGAGCAAAGATAAGTTTTATTTTTATAAAATGGTGGGATACTTGAAAAGCTGACCCTACAGCCCAAACTTATATGGATTGAGATCAGGAATACCTAAATGTTCCCCCAAGTGTTTTGACTGCTGAATGCTTTTGAACATACATCTCTTAGTTTATTTAGGTCCTTTTTTGAGTTACTCTTAGCTATTTTAGAGTCTGTTATTTTTGTTTTTAAGAAGATCCTATGATAAGCATTTTTTCTTTTCAGGTTTTTGATTGGCTTCTCTTAAGATGGCCTAGTATATACTAGACAATTCACAGGCAAATTCTGAAAAAGTCAACCCTAGAAAAATATGCTCAAGAAAACTGGCAATTGGAATTCAACAGCTGAGTTAGAACAGTGATACGACTTAGTTATTCTAAGTATATTTAGTAACTAGCTTCTTTACCCCAGGGCTGATTGAGCCATTGAGACATCACTGTGGTAAAGGCTTTAGTGGGGGAAGAAAAAAAAGAGTTCTTACCACCTTAAAAAGATATGAATATATGAACGGTTTTGGATTCTGATATCCTTTTAAAGTATCATATAAAGAAGAGAAGCAATGTCACTAGGAAACTGATGAGGAAAAATAAAAGAGAAAGTATGAAAAATTGATGTTAGAAACCTAAATATCTAAAATTTGTCCAGAACCCAGTGTTGAAGCCATAGGATTTTCTTGGGGGGCGGGGGGGAAGCCTATCACAATATGCATGAACTTATTAAATGATTCCTGCAAAGTCCCTCACCAAGAGTCAAGAATTTGAATATAGTTGAAGTACTTTTTGTTCTGTACAGTAAGATGCTCACTAACCTTAAAAAACAAACAAAAACTTTGAAACCATTTTTTTTTTGCCTTATTGTAATAAGTAGTTTCTAGTGTTCCACTTAAGAGATAAAGCAGAGATTTCTGTGGTGATTGATGGAATTTGTCTCATTTACCATATACTTACATTATCTGTGCTAAAGACTTTTAAGTGGAGTATTGAAAGTGGGGTTGGCTGGACACACCACTGAGAAAAAGAAAACAACCTTAAACCCATGACAAAGCTTAAATTGGATGGAAAACTGTATCTACAAGCAATAAAAATGTAAACTACCTACCATTAGGACATATTTATTTGTGTAAACACAGTGTTTCAAGGGAAAGACTATCCCTTTGGAATGGGGCAACTGTGCTGTCCATGGCAAAACACCCTGGTTTAATATTAAACCAAGAAAAAGAGGCGATCGGTCCTCCAAGAGCACTGACAGATTTTAAAGCTGTGCACTCTAAGTTCTAGAGCTTAATGGTTCTCTTTAGAAATATTTGGAATTAAGATAGGGAAGCAGATAAGGCAGTTAAAAGTCAACAGGTCTCTTTTTTATGAAGTGTGTCCATCTGGAAGGAAACTCATAGCCTAGGTTTGTTTGGAAGACACGCTTTATACCACCTATATAAGTCAGGGAAAGCAGGGGAAATGGTATCCTTGGCCATGGTTATTTGAACACACTTAGCATGTAAAAATCTGACTCTGGCATTCAATTCTGATTATACATAGTTGTAAAATAAACACATCCAAGATACATGTGCAGGAAGGTGTGTGTCTGTGTGCAGCTGCTGAAATGATGGGATGCTGGGCCCCCAGCCGTGTGGAGGGCAGGCAGACTGAGGGCTGGGGGTGGGCTGGGGGGTGCTCATGTGGGGTCAGGCTTCACACCGCTCCAATCAGCAAATAATCAGAACTGGATAAAATCTCCTTGGACAATAACAAGAGGCCCTCTTTTTTTCTTTTGAAATTTTCAGTTTGAAACTTTAAATTTTGTGCCACTTTTACTTCTGTTCTAACATGATTTTAAACAAATTAAAGGTTAAAACCAATACTGTTGTTAATAAAAACAGTTAAAGAATATTAGTTCAGAGACAGACCTAGAAGCAGCCTTAATATAAACCCTTCTTTCAGCTGTTGAGAAAACCGAGACCAGAAGAAGGGGAGTTACCCAAATACCTGAGAAATCACAGCTAAAGCCCAGACACAGGCTTGTGGGCAGCCCGATGGGTTCCTGCTCCCTGCTCCAGGTCCCCTGTGAGGTGGGACACCATCCCTGCCACAGGTGCCAGTAATCTGATTAGATCCAGGGGAAGTTTTAACCAAGTCATTGAGAGAAAGGCTATTCTACAATACCTCCTGTGAAACGTAGCCAGGGGCAAGGCAAACATGGGCTGCTAAATATTTATTCTTTTTATACCACTAGATGGCCTTGCAGGAAAATAAAAATTTAAAGTCCAAATAATCCTTCCCTTGGATCACAAGCTCACTGGAGTGCATCCAGAATTCATTTTCAGAAATGATAAGATTTGACCAATGTTTACAATCTCAAAGCTAGTCACTAGATGGCAGCAAAAATTAGGCACAGAGAGAACAGAGACAGTGACTGCGGAATAGTTCACCTTTTAAGTTCATTAACAACTATGTCTTTGTAGTGAACTGCAGATTCCGTAAATTCTGTCCAGAGATAACTTCCAGTGAATTTACTAAGATAACTTCATTGGTTTTCAGAAAGAAGTACTAGCTGCTATTTCAACCTGATTAAAATGTGATTTTTAAAAAGGAAACATGCACATATAAAGAAAAGAAGTTAATAAACAGAAACGGATGAGGACAGCTTGCCTCTCTGGATATTTGAAATGATACCTGCAGACAGCAATTGCCCATCCCAAAGCCCATAGCATCCATGTAAATGTGGTCGGGCTTAGAAGCCTTTGCTGCCTCATCATCCTCAGGAAATGTTTCTATAAATGGAGATGGTGTATTCTTGTCCTTAAATACTGCAGTATTAATTGAAAAAAAAAAAAAAAGAAAGAAAAGAGCAGGAAATGGGTGAGAGTCAAGGATTAACAACAATGGGGGGGGTCCCCTCCCACCCGCCACCTCTGTAGACTCACTTGGGACGTTGATGACAACCTTTTCTCCTCTTCTGTGCCGGATGTTCCTGGTGAGGGTACTAAAAAACAGACAACAAATGTCCTAAGTTGGTCACCTAAGAATCATCATGCAAAAGAAGAATTTGACAATATGCAAGAACATGGAATGAAATCCTCCCTCAAACTAATCCTCTAAGACATCCCTACCGAAAATTCACGTGGACCGAGAGACTGAGGGGATTTCCTGAAAGAAGGCTTTGCATTAATACCACGTCCTTTGGTTCTCGTTTGAGAATGTCATTCTCTCTCCTGCCCAAGCCCTGATCCCTGGCTCCGTGCGACTCGCCAAACCAAGCTCAAGTGTCCAAGGTCTGCCGTGGTCTGGCCTCACCCTATGTCTCTAACATTTTCCATGCTAAGTCCAAAGACTTGAGCCAAACTGTGGTACTCATGTTTCCCGGGCATCTCTGGACCCCAGAACCTCAGCACTCCCTCCACCCATCCTGCAGCATTAATACTATCCTCCAGCCTGCGATGTCTGATCCAGAAGCCCCTAGGCAAGCTGTGGCTGTGAGCACTGGACGTGCGGCCAGCCCTAATTAAAATGTGCTCTGAGGGTGAACACACAGCACATTTTGAAGACTTGGTACAGAAATAAAGTAAAACTTATTAATAATTAAAAAATACTGGTCACAAGTTGGATATGTAGAGTTAAATAAAATACACTATAAGTTCACCTTTTTCACTTTTTTAAGGTGGCTACAAAATTACTACTAAAATTACACGTGTGGCTTGCATTATGGTTTTACTGGGCAGTGCTGCTGTCGACGGTGTAAATGCCACCTCTCTCAGGAGGCCTGCTTTTGACCCCCTCAGTCAGAAGCACCTTCCTCTCTCTGGTGTTACCATCTTTGGACACCTGTCATAATCTACCTTTTCTTGCAGCTGAATATCTCCACCTTCCCCTTGGCACACTATAAACACTTGATGTTGGAAACTATGTTTATATGTCTTTATCTTCCCCACGGACTCTGCACGTAGCAGGTGTGCAGACCTGTTACAGGAATGAACACTGAGAAGTCACAGGTCCCTAACTCTAGGTCAGGAGCCCCGGTTCAGGATGACAGGTGAGACTCAAAGGTCCAAAGCTGAGATCAGACTGGTGTGGGCCCTGAAGCAACTTGAAACCCTAGAATTAAAACTACAGACCAACAGACTTCGGAGTTAGTGGAACAGAAGGTAGAGCATGCCTACTATATACACAGGTATTGTACACATTTTACCTTATTGTGAAGGTATATGGAGTGGGATGAGAAGACCACAGATACTGGCGGTAATTTTCAGAGGAGGAAAAGGTAAAAATGATGACAAGGAAGCTTCTCCAAACAGGTGTTAACAGAACTAGGATTGAAATGCATCTGTGGCTAAGTGAACAACTTTAGGATCACTTGGAAAACAGGCAGATCCAGCCTGGAAACAAGCAGCACCTACCGAGCAGCCTTGGGGGACCGAGAACAGGCGTAGCTGTGGGTCTGTGGGCTCCTCTGGTTAATTACCACAGGAGCTGGAATTCAGGACTCCGGGAGGGACACTGCACCCCCAGGGCAGGGATCCAGGGATCTGAGTCATCCACACACTCACCTGAAGCGCGGGTGCTTGTTTATCGCTTCATCAGGAAAGAAGAGGGACTTGGAAGCTCCTCCTTCCACTGGGTTGGGCTTGAACTCGGGCAGTGTGAACCCAGGGCAGCCTAATCTACAACAAATTGAAGAACTAAAGAGATAGAATCTGTCTTCAGGGATTAAAAACATGCATGTGTAACGCTGCCTTTTTCAGGGGTCTGGCACACAGGTGTTCTGCAAACACTGTGCCCCTTGCAGCCACGCCTTTGCAGTCTGTCTTGCTCACTAAGCTCTTCTCTTGTGACTGCAGCCCTTTTGCCGATTTTACCAGAAGCCTCCGTCCACTCAGGGTCTGCAGAGCGCTTACTTACGTCCTGGCTGCCTTGGCTGTTTCCCCCACGCGGTTTCTGAGGTGTCTTCCTTTACCAGCTCTGACCCCTGCACACCACCACCTCCCCCATCAGCTTGGTTCGACTTGGGACAGGCCTCCTGCTTCTTGCCTCTGCCAGGTACCTCATGATTCCGTCCAGATCAGGCAGGTTCTCTGCCGGTGCCCCTGTCCACCCCCAGGATCTCCCTCTGGAGGCTGAAACCCAACGCTATTATCTCACTTGACCTGAGGAAGAGCTTTAATTCCAACAGAGAAACAAAGCAGGGTGTAGATCGACAGTGGGAAACTTCTGGCTTGGGAGCCAAGACTAGCCGGTGCCTTATTTTCAACCTCACCTTTTATAAAACTGGCCGCCCATGTTCGCCTTGTGAACAACAATTGAACTTGCCGATCTTATCTGGAAAACAGCCCCAGCTATGATGGGGCTCCTCAGAGTTCCTGCAGCTCCGTACATTATTCACTGACAGCCTGCAGCCTTAGGAAAAGCCCTTGCAGAGAGTGACAAACTGAGATCTGGGGGTCTCTCTGCTGACCGGAATCAGGCTGGAGAAGCACATGTGTACTTGGCAGGAAGCGGGCAGCCAGGACTCAGACCCGCACCCCCAGCCCCACTTTTCCTCCAGGCCAGCACCGTCCCACGGAACCTCTGCAGGGATGGAAATGCTCACGACCTGCACTGCCCAGGTGGGTACTGAGCAGGTGGAAGGAGGCGAATGAGACTGAGGAACTGAACTTCTCATTGTATACAAGTCGGATTGATTTAAATGTAAACAGTCACATGACCACTGTTTGGGTTGCTAGGCCACACTACAGTTGCACCTGTTTACGGAAAGAGACTCACCCTGTTTACACTGAAGAAACTGAGTCTTGCTCTCCCTCTTGATCCGGAAATAAAACTTCCCTTATCATTTAACTGTGGATGTAAGGTGACGCTTCTACAAACAAATAATTATTATCTTTGTTTTGTTTACAAATCCCAACATACCCTCTCATCATAAAAGATATGGTTAGGCTTTTTTAAAAAAATTAGATTTTTAGAATAAAACTTATTCCTAGCTCAACTCTCCTCCCTTCATAATAACTTAAGAGAAGGAAAAAGCTACTTCTCTAAATGTCTGATGAGTTGCTTAAATAAGGTTTCAACTATTTATATGTGACCATGGAGATTTTAAAAAACAAAATTCCCTTTAAGTGTCCTAAGACCAGTGGTGTGACTGTGAATGCCTATGTTCATCGTGGACATTTATCAGGAAAAAAAAAGAAAGCATAAAAATAGTTCAGAGTGTTCCAGGCCACGGATACCAATCCCCAAAGTGCTTTTGAACTTTGGGGAGGTAAGCATACTTTGCCACAATCTGACAGATATCTAGCAGAGATAACCAGATTTACGATTTGGTACAACTGCATTCTTGCATACAGGTCCTATGTATAACTGTGTGTTATTTACGTACCTCATACTAAGCTAAGGACAGAGTTTCACTGTTCTTATTTACCTTATATTTACTCTTATGAAACTTTAGCCATAACTAGATTTGATGACAAATCCTAAATCTTTTCAGCACAATCCAAACGTGACCCAGTGACTCCCTTCTTCTTTGTTAATATGTATCAACAGACCCTGGGAGTGCTGATGCCAGCCCCCCCGTCGGGGGGCCCCCGATCTGATCTGGGGGTAACGCACATCCTTCCTTGTGCACTGCTCCTTCCCCTCGGCCTGCGGAGTCTGTGGCCCTCGGGTCCTTCCACAGTCCCCCCGGCCACCACCACCACTGGCAGAGGCTGGCATATGACTGCCTGCAGCTCTAATGTTACAGATTCTACCAGACACAGTGTGATGAGGATGAACTGTCTGCAAAGCATGAGAGCTGTGGGGTCAAGTGGTGGGTTGTGATCTGCTCTCTTGATACCCGGATGCTCTGAAATGCCAGCCATGCACGTTGACACAGGGACTAACCTGGGAAACGAAGTGATTGTGCAGAGGGCCTGGTTTTCCCCCAGCAGAGATGTCGCTTCCTTGCGGCGCTTCCTCATGTTGTCCTCGACCGTGTTGAACTCAGACATGGTCCCTCCATACGGCTGGCCAGGTGTCCCCTCGATCATGTAGCTCCCATACTCTGGTCTCCAAAGGGTAGGGTGGCTACAGAGGAGAAAAGGTTTCAGTCCATCTTATTCTTCTGCTGCAGTCTGCTCCATTTTTAGTTTTGAAAAAGTTGCTTCCAAAGATTTAGAAACGACTGGGTATACAAGAAGCCAGGGACTCTTTACAATTCCCAGTGGCTGTTAATCTTCCACAGCTTTTCAACTACATAAGGGTTACAAGTGCTGGGTCTAAAATATTTATAAGTAACTGAGACACACACAGGGCGTGCACTGTCCAAGGCAAGCAAGCCTGTCCACTCTGCGGGGAAGGACGTGGGGATTTAAGGCCTCCTTCAGTTTAAGACTGGGTTCCAAATGCAAACCCAGCCTCCCAAAATGTAGTGGGTAGAAAAATGAACTGGAGGTACATGACCCCTTCACCTCTGTCTACTGAAATAAAGAAATATTTAAAAAACATCCTGCCAGCCAAGCGAAACCCATCTGCAAGTTTTCTCTGACACCATGGTTTGTGATCTTGGTAACTGCCAATTTTTTAAAAAAATATTTAAATAGTAAACAAACTTTATATTGAGTTTACTCTTCTAAGTGCTTACTAACGTATTTAGAATGTCTACACCCTAAGAGGTAGGTATTATTATTATCCCTGATTTACAGTTGAGGAAACTGAGGCACAGAGAAGTTAAGTACCCCATTTAAGGGTACCCAGCTATTAAGCAGAGGAAGCAGGATTTGAACCCAGGCAACTGGGAACCAGAGCCAGAGCCCTAAACTGCTGTGCTCTCCTGTCTCCTGTACGTGGGAGGAGAGATGATATTCCAGTGGTTCTAACAGTTTCAGAAACTCTCAAAGAAGCCTTCAGTACATCAGCTTACTTTGGGTTTGTCCTTTCCCCCTTTTCTTGCAGAGTTTCAAGAAGTTCCTCTCCAGACAGTACCAGTTGGGCTTTTCTATTTTCATGATCAAAAGATACCAACATGTATTCCACCTATTGAAAATAAAGGAGAGAAAGATGAACATTCCTCCAGACTCGTGCTTGATGTGACCTTTAGGAAAAGTAGGGAAACGTGAAGGTTGGAAAGGATGACAGTGTCCTGAGGAGTCACATCTGCTTACACAACGGTGCTTAGTGAGTGAGGTTTGCATAATGCAAAAACCTGGAGAGAATGGCCAACAGTGGCCTTGTGGGAGGACAAGGGCTCTTACGTGACTCCGTCTTCCCTCGTTCTACTTAACACCTTATAGAAAGGTCAGGATGCCCATTCTGACAAACTGTACTTCGAGAAAGAAGTACTCCAAAGCCAGGATTCTGTAAATCGCAGTTGCATGCAGTAGTCGCATTTTACAACGTATTTCCTCGGTGGGCTTACTGTAAGTTTATGAAAGGGGTTACCTGAGTGTTCTAATCCAGGTAGATTATCCTTCCTCGCTGGTAGGTTATTTAATCACCCCACTATGAGCCTCACTAATGGACAGTTAAATCAAAATCAAATACACCAATGTAGAGGTATTAGTTTAGGAGTTTCGGCAATTTTGTTTTGGTTTTTCAGGAATAATTTAAGACCACTTCCCCACTCTGAACTCATACAGAATTTACAATGCAAGGTGTACTAGTGCATTCATAACAATACCTGGTGGAATTCTGATAAAAAATCAAGAGTGAAACACCAAAGTAAGACTTTCCTGGGCAGAGTACAAATAGAACCTGCATTTGTTTTCCCTGAAATCACACGCTGTTAAGTCATGATAGTTGGTATTAATAGTGAAGATTGTGGCTCACTATTCACGGTTAAAATAAGACACACATCATCCACAGGTAAGTGAAAAGACTGGAGCTGGACCATTCAGGCAGACACTCGAGAGCACCCTTTGCACAAGACCCCAAGACACGGATGGCAAACTTGTGGCACGTGGCAGACCAATCCCCAGAAAGTAATTTGTTTGGCTTATTATAAAAGAGACAAGCAACAATACATCCACTATCTACCTTATCTACTTCACATTTCACATGTAAATCCAGATCCCAGCCTTAAAAACAAACCAAAGCGCAGAAGCCCAGCAGGAGGCCTGGGTCCAGAGGGGCTGGGGCTGGGCAGCCCCCCTCTTTGAGGGGGGCTCTGGTCTGCAGACCCACCGTCCTGGTGGAAGGCATCTGAGTCAGTCCTCCCTATCACAGAAATAGTACCATTCAAGAGACAGATTTGCCCTTCAGCTAAGAAATATAAAAGGGGAAAAAAATGTTAGTAACCATAGGGAAATAGCCTGGCAGGTTTAAATGACAACAGAAATAAACTTTTGATGAACTTTTATTAGTTGTTGTTATGGACTGAATGTTAGTGCCCCCCACACCATGCTTATGTTGAAGCCCTTAACCTCCAATGTGATGGTATTTAGAAGTGAGGTCTTTGGTGGGGGGGGGGGGCAGGTAATTAGATCAGGAGAGTGGGGCCCTTGTGACGCGATTTGTGCCCTTATAAGAAGAGACGAGAAAGATGATTTCTCTCCACTGTGAGAACACAGCGAGAAGGCAGCCTTTTGTAAGCCAGGAAGAGGGACCTCACTTGGAAACCAAATCTATCAGCACCTCTGACCATGGACTTTCCAACCTCCAGAACTGTGAGAAGTAAATGTGTGTTGTTTAAGCCACCCAGTCTGTGGTATTTGTTACAGCAGCCTGAATAGACCGAGAGAGTTGTCTTGCTGGCGCTGAGGTGAAAACAGCACTTAATTTGGAAACAATCTAGTTCCATAAGACTCAGAAGCAGCTACAGGCAGTTCCCTATTTAGGGAGATGGTACTTTGAGAAAGCTCCTCTGTCAATTTCTGTGTATATTAGAAAAAAGGAATTTTCAAATTCCTTTGAAACAATGTTATACAAAGGTCTCTGGGCCACCTCTCTGAAGTATTTAACCTATCATGCGTCTGACCTCTGGAGACAGGGAACCCATCACTGCGTCCCTGTGGAACAGTGAGGTCCTACATTGCTTCCAGGCACTGGGATGAAGACTCCGGCCTCCTTACACCCTGGAGAAGGGGTTGCAACCAGGTGGTCAGGCCGAGGAGGGGGAAGGTGCGGGGTAACTCAGCCCAGGAGGACTGGGCTACAGGGCGGGGTCCGCAGCCACCCTAAAGAAATTCACAATTCAGGATTCAGGGCCAGCTCCTCCATTCCACCGGCCCAAGCAGTAAGCAGTCTTGACTTTGGCTGGGACCACTCATTGCATCTAAGAGACCCGGTTTTCTCCCTACACTGACTCCTGAACAAGCCCGCAGCCATCTTGTGATAGGGCTCTAACAAGCTGATGACCCATCAGTGCTGAAACACAGCATCCTGCTGCCTCCACACCCTTTGTCCTTTCACCCAGAGTCCTGTGGTCGGCAGGTGCTGGGAGCACTGCACAGAGCCAGGTGGATGTGGCTCCTGCTGTCAAGCTCACAGGTGGCTGAAATGACAGCCAGTAACTCAAGGGAGCTAAATGGTCTGGGGCACGTGTAACAGAAGGGTCTGGTCCCGCCTGGGGTATCAGAAGGTTTCCTTGGGGGGAAGGGGGTGGCCAGGCAAAGGAGAGGGTCGTCATAAATACAGCCCCCACTCCTGACCCCTGTGCTTCCCCTGACCACCACCCTGACTGCAGCGTAATCACCTGGCTGGCTGCCCAGAGATGCAGATAAACTGGGCCCACCCCTGGAGACCATGTCACAGGAGTCCCGCCTCTAGACTGTAAACTGTTTTAAAGCCAGTGACTGTGCCTTCTGCCCAGAAGATGGTTTCCCCACACAGCAAAATACTAATGACCAATATTTTTGAGTACTTTCAACCACCCAGTTGGATGGTGCCCATTTCCGTATCTAGCAAGATACTCAAGCCTGGAGCACCCAAAGGGGTCCTAGAACCAATGGTGATGCTACTTGGTTTCAAAATCACTTGTAGTGATTTAGGGAAGACCTGCGTGGCAAGACCAGAAGAGCAGCTGTGCCTGAAACAGTGGGTGAACTTGAGGTGACCACCACAGGTCCAGGAACCCTTTGTATATGGTGACATTTTAGACTATAACTGTTGAAATGTTATTTTAAACTGCTCTATTTTCCCCAAAAGGAAACGTTTCAGTAGTTTACTCTAAAGTTACATCAGGGAACTATACTCAATATTTTGTGATAACCCATAAGGGAAAAGAATCTGAAAAAAGAATATATATATGTGTATACATATATATGTATGTGTATATATATGTATGACTGAATCACTTTGTTGTACACCTGAAACACAACGTTGTAAATCAACTATACTTAAAAAAAAAAAAAAAAAGAAACACACAGGCCAAAAATAAAGTTACATCAAATTCTTATAATATCTGCTATATTCTGACTTTTCCCCCACTATGAAATGCCATTTCATACCACAGAATAACACAGGGTGCACGCCAGGGAAGTTTACACAAAATAAACGTGGCCTTGCCCTGGCCTGGTCTTCCTCCAGTGTCCTAGACCAGGACTTCAGCTAACAGAGCAGGAGGTTTTTATGCATAATACATTAATCTCAATTTTAACACTGCGTAAAATGATGAATTTCCTATACGATTACGTAAAGTAACTTCCTTGAATCATTACCAAAACAAATTCTTCACATGCCAAGATTAGTAATATGAAGCCTCAGTGAAAAATTTTAAGATTCAGGAGAGAGCAGGGAAAATTGTGATGAATCTCATAAAGGGGACAATGACACCTTTCAATAAAGGAAAGGAAAAAAAAAAACACCCTCTCCTTTATGGTAGACACTAGGCACGTGTGACCTTTTTAGATTTAAAATTAAAGTAGGGTTTCCCTGGTGTTGCAGTGGTTAAGAATCTGCCTGCCAATGCAGGGGACACAGGTTGGAGCCCTGGTCCAGGAAGATCCCACACGCCGTGGAGCAACTAAGCCCGTGTGCCACAACTACTGAGCTTGCACTCTAGAGCCCGTGAGCCACAATTACTGAGCCCATGTGCCACATCTACTGAACCTGCGCACCTAGAGCCCATACTCCGCAACAAGAGAAGCCACCCAGTGAGAAGCCTGTGCGCCGCCATGCAGAGTAGCTCCCGGCTCGCTGCAACTAGAGAAAACAGCAACGAAGACCCAATGCAGCCAAAAATAAAATAAATAAATTTATAAAAAATAAAATAAAGTAAAATAAAAATTTCAGTTCCCAAGTCCCTAACGATATCACAAACAATTCAATTACTGCAGGAAGTTGTACTGGACAGCACTGGACTTAAACCCGAGAGAAATCACCTCTTGGAATTATATCTGGACACACTTACTGATGCATTACTGCTGGTGCAAAGGAGAGCCCCGCATGCCGATCTGCTCTTTCATGTCCTACAAATGGTGTGAGACATTTACTTTCTGGGCCTCTGAATTGACACCGGCTGATTTTTTTAACCATGCCACTACACTTCAGGCGTGTGTCAGTGTTCATTTTCTGATGGTTACAAAGACCAGGCTAAGTCACACCTACCTTATTTCTGAACCAAAGTAGAACCCAACCAGTCTGCTCCCACAAATTAACCTCACAAAAGAGAGCACATCACGTGAAGTTACCAAAGGAGATGTTTGCTGTGGCCACCAACACGGGCACTCTGCAACTTAGAAACCTAAGCCAGAAGACACGTCCTCCTAAAGAAATAATACTGTAAATATAAATAGTTCTTATTTACCTCAAAACACCTGCAGGTTAGTACTATAGCTTCTGGGTTCTGAGGACAAGTGAATTCTTTGCTTCTTTCTTGAGAACAGGGTCCTGGTCACCGCGCGGCTGACAAGAGAGGGTGTCTTGGACCAACTGCTCTGCAGCGCTTAGGTGGGGAGGGGGCGGTGAGGGAGTGAGAGGTCAGGGCCCCTGGAGGACTCCCACGAGGTAAAGGAGAACTCAGGGCTTCAGCAGGGCTGGCTCAGGGCCCCAGGCACTCCTGGAGCAGGTGACTGACAAAGCAAGCTAGGTCCCTGTAAATGTGTTTAGAGATGAAGTTGGCCCAAATTCAGGGACCACCATCGAGAGATAAGAAATTCAGGGCTTTAGTTCTTAGGAACTGGTGATAGATTAACCCACCCAACAAAGGGAGGGTGATGCTTTCTAAAGAGACCTAGATCCAGTGCCGAAACAGGATGTGCAACTCCTAAGTCACTGCTGTGCTCAGAAGGGCCCTTGGGCCCCCAGGGGCAGGTGACAGCGATTCCAGACCTCCAAGTCCAATGCCATTCCACCACAGTGAGGGTCTCCTTCATAACCGCATCTGATGGTGCCTGGATGCTGAGGCAGGTCCCACCGAGAGAGCAATTCTGACCTGCTGAAGACAGGGTCTGCAGGATGCAAGACGTGCTAAGACAAACCCCTTCCTGCCATACCTGGAATTCACGGGAAAGGATTACAATCTCTGTTTGAGATAAACCAGAGCTCCTGACCTGGGGCTCTGATGCTGGCCCACTACCTGCGGCCCGGGACAAGGTCCGCCTGGCAGCATAGCTATCAAGTGAGGTCAGCCTCATCCCCACAGAGGCTCATCCATGTCTGCCCTCTCACAGGGCTAGGCTGCCAGCAGAAGATTAGCTGGAAAGGCCGCAGCCACATTGCTAAACCTGTTAGCATTTGCCCTGGGGACTGAGAAATTGACCACACATCCTCGACTTTTCAGATCTGAAAGTGTAGCTGGCATTTCACTAGGAGGGAACCACTGATCATCTGGTAACCAAAATCACCGAAGCTTGCACTTGTTGCTCGAGACCTTTATCAAAGCAGCCCACCCGCCTTGTTACCCCACCCCACACCCTACTCCTTTCCCTTCCACCTCCAGCCTCGCCTCGGGTTGGAGCCTAGTTTGAATCTTAGTAACATCTGTGTTTTTTTCTTTTATAAAATGAGGATAACGCCTACCTCAAGGGGCCACTGGGGAGGAGCACACAAAGTAATGTGTCAAGTGCCTAAAGTGGTAGTTGAGTACACATATCCTCACGTGTTAGTGATGATTTTCTAGCCCTCGGGCAGGGACACACGTATCGAGGCAGAACAGTCTTTTAAGTGTTCTTACGGGTCCATGGTGGCCTGTAATCAACATTACCAAAAAACGTTGAAATGAGTAGAATAAATGCCAGAATATGTCATTCATGGAAAAGAAGTACTATTTCACCCAAATACTGTTTCGCGCTGTGTTTGTTTCAGGCACGCGCGGTCTCAGTAAAAGGAAAGACTCATGCAGAACACCGCCAGCTCTGCGACAGCGGGCACAGGTCAAGTCACCCCCCTCCCGGACACTTTCAAATGGCTCAAACTCAGCACATCTTAGCACCCTCACCACGTGTGCCGCCCCTCCACTCCAGCCCTGCCCCCCAGGCTGCACCCACACAGGCCTTCCTTCTGCTTCTCTACCAGCCAACCACTCCAGGGCCTGGACAGCACCGCTGTTCTCTGCTTGGAAAGCTCTGACCGCAGCCCCTCAAGTAGCTGGCTCCTGATGGGCTCTAGTCATGTGCTACCTCTTCAGAGCAACCTTGGCTAACCCCCAACACTAGGACCTCTCTTGTCCCATGCCCAGGGGTGCCACCCACACTAGTGCCTTGTGGAGTTGTGGAAGTGGTTACCCAGGCCAGAGCAGTCTTAATTTCCCCTCTCTCCTCACAAATATTACAATTATGGACATTTGGAACATGTCCTAATCTAACAAAGTGTCCCTTCCAACTCTAAACTACTATGTCTGTCATTAAACTCTTCCAGAAGTTCTTGTGGTATAAAACCATCCATTTTTCTTTCCCTCTCAAAGGTAAGACAGTACACACACTGCATTGCCAGGAAGGGAATTTTTTTCAAATGCATCGTCTTTGCTACCTAAAGCTCACCCCTTCTAAGCACATGATCTCTTAAACTGTATGCATACATCAGTGGAAATCTTTCTAAAATTGATTACATCCTCTTCTGCTACAATAGGAAGATACTAAACATACTTCCACTTTTTTATTAAGGCTTCAGACTCGGGGCAATTTCATTTCTTTAACAGAGCAAGGCCCTGGGAGGCACCGGCTGCCGTGTCGAGATCTGCTTTTCCAAGCTGCTCTCCGACTTGGTCTCTGATTGCTGCCTCGACTGATTTTTTGTAGTTCATCCTGAACTGTGGAAGGAAATGACCAGCTTGCAGGAATTGTGTATAAAGCCAGCAATCTCCGGGTGAGGGCTTGAGACAGGCTTCCAGGAGTAAAGTGCAGGCACTCTGTGCCGAGAGGGCTTTTGCCTGCTTCCTAGTTCTCGCTGTCTTGTGTTTTGGGGCCGGCAGCTCCTGAGCCCTGGATACCACTCACACAGCCATGGAGGGAGGACCACAGGCAGGACTGCTGCCACATGGTGTGTTGGACGATATGCCTTCCAACTGCCCGACTTGCGTAAATACGTGAACGCTTTAGCGGGAAATGAGGGAAGCACTCCCAAATAACCTCTTTAACGTTCCTCTGAGGCTTACAGTGCTCAGCGTATCCTTTCAAGCAAAAAAAAACTTTTTAAATTAAAAAAGGTAAACTTTCACGGAGGCTCTTGCCTTCAGGGTTTGTTTTAACTCTGCCAAATCATCATCCAGTACAAAAAAAGGAAGGTGTTAACTAAATCCAAAGGACTGAAAAAAAGGGCCTGGGGGATGGGAGACAAGACAGTGGGTTTGTGTGAACATTTATGTAATTAGGAACATCTGGTTTGGGGGTTCTTTTGTAATCTTGTGGTGGAAATAAGTTTAATTACTAAATCCTGACCATAACAGACACAAACATCTAAGAACACAGAAAGCTCTCCAGTGTCCAACAGAGTAGAGCCGTGGCCATATGAATGCTGCAAAAATATACCAACCTAGATAACCAAGTTTCCTGGACACCTATAAAAGATGTGCTCTTTTGGCTAGAAGTCTGACGATTATTTATGTTTCCTTAACTTCTGAAACATCTGAAACAATGTCTGAGAAACCCAGCCCTTAAGTGGAGGAGATTCAGGGTCATCATTCTAAATTACTCAGTCCTTTATGATCAGTTTCAACATACCATCCCCGTGGCCACTAAGTAACCAAAATGCATATGCTTTCCCAATTCAATTCTGTTTCTTTCTGAAAATCATAACCAAGATTTCAAGGACCCTACAAGCTGTGAAAACATGCATGGGCTTTGAGCCATTTATTTTGGCTGGAAACCAATTTTTGCTCTTTTCCCAAGTTCTAGTATGTTCGAGATAGGTCGCTGCCAAAGCCTCCAGTCCCCTAACCGGCCAACTCCGGCTTCACTTCCGTTCCCATCCTTGCACTCCTCTCGAAAGCCTGACATCCTTCCTGTCCCCAGGGCAGTCCTACTGCCCCCACTGGTCCTTCTCCAGATCCCACACATGTCCAGGTCCTTCTGTGTGTATCACCAGGGTTCGGAGGGGATGGCCATGCTTCCTCTCTGGGTTAGTCATCTCGCTCATCCCCCTTGGTTTTAACCCCATCTTTAGGCCCGTGGCTGCCCTGCCACACACACAGCCAGCTCAGATGTTGCTCCAGCTCCCTCTGCACTATCTACCCCGCATCTCCACTGTATGAGCACTGGGCTCCCTCACCTAGGAGGTCCCAAACCAGAAGATCCAAGCAGTTCCCCAGGAACTATCCCCACAGGCTACACTCTCTCCCCTCCCTCAGCAACGAGGTAACCTCTGCAGTGGGAGCTCCCAGCCTCTAGTTACCCTCCCAGCCCGTTTTCCCCACCACCGCCGAAGAGACCCAGGATTAGTCTCCCGGTACGATTCCTGGACTGACAATACCACGTCTCCTGGCATGGTCCATTACAAAGGACCTTGACATCTATACACTAATATGTATAAAATGGATAACTAATAAGAACCTGCTGTATAAAAAAATAAATAAAATTCAAAAATTCAAAAAAAAGAAGATATATGTATAACTGAATCAATTTGTCGTACATCTAAAACTAACAACATTGTAAATCAACTATAGTCCAATATAAAAAAATTAATTACAAAAACAAAAAAAAACCCCAAAAACAAAGGACCTTTGACAGCCTCAGTCTCTAGCCACTCCCCTTGCCCTGCTCTGGTCCCACACCACGGCAGTGATCCTCAACTTCAGGCACTTCACAGTCGCACGTCTGCATACACCCTTCCCTTGCGCTCTCTGTCTCCCTTTGAGATCCTCCCAGAAGGTCCCCCACTCCGCCCCCCATCTCTAAGACTCCCAGGATCTCCAGGCAGAGAGCAAACTCCTCCCCTCCTCTCTCCAGCCTGTCCCCTGACCCTGCCATGCCACTGGAGTTCTTCAAGGGCAGGGAGCTTCTCCCTTTTCTTGGTTTCTCTCTTCAACCCCATGCCCTACCACAGGAAGTCCTTGACAAACAGGAGTCACTCAATAAATACTTAAAAGTCATCCATCACGGAAATAAAGCCTTTAGTGTTTGCCACATGTAAGTGAAGCTTAAGTCTCAGTTTTTCTGAAGGAAACAGCCTGCGATAATATCTTGTTTTTATTTTTTTTAATAGAAACATTATGGGGTTCAAACAGGTTTACTTAGGAAGTTAAGGAAAAGGTTTTAGAAACCTAATATCTATGGGTTTGTAATTAGATTACTTTTTCAGTAGCCAGTAAAGTACGTTCTCTTTGAAAAATCCTAAAACCCAAAAGGTGACGGGATAAGGAAACGGATTCTACTGTCTCTTGTCCACATTTCCTGAGTTTTGTAAGTTGTGTGGCATTTAAAGCATTCTGAAATAGTCAAATTGTTAAAAGATACAATTAGAAATTATATATACATATAAAAGCATGCAATTCAAAACCAAATGACAGAATTTTTTGATTACTCTTGCAGATGAGGAAATTGTGGTCCAAAGAATTTAAGTTCTGTATCTAAGATCACACGACTGTTTGGAGGAAGACTTGGGGCTGCACTCCCATCTTCAAGTCAGTCCATTCTTAAACATGTATGCAAACTTCAAAATAATTGTGTTTTCACCAAATACCCAGTCATAGGATGATAACAGTGGTACTAAGTGATGAACATTACAGCATAAAGGCAAAGAAAATCCTGACTTAAAAAACTTGGCTATATCTAGGTTGCTGGAGATATAACCATGAGGGTAGCTAGCCTTTGGACAAAGTTTACACACAAAGGAGAGCAGAGCTCAGAGAAAAGGTAGAAAGACTTCCACTTCTGTTCATGATGGAGTAATAGCGATCAATTTCACACCCCCCCACCCTGAAAAAAAAAGAGAGAAAGAGAGAAAATATATAAAAGAATTTTCAAGACACTGGACATCAGATAACAAAGGGCAGAGATCCCCGTGATAGGAGGGACAATTTTAAAGTGAGTGAGCCCTACAAATGCCCCAGCTTCCTGCCTGGCGAGAGGCACTAGATCATGGGCAGGGAGGTGAAGCAGAGCCCACAGTGGGAGTGGGGGTTTGGTGGGGGGAAGGACTCCCTGAATTGAAGAGATAGAGCTGAGTATCTGAGGAAACCAAGTAATTTTGAGGTCACAGGACCAAGTACCAAAGAGAAGAGAGCTGCACAGACGATTCCGGAGATCTGCAGAGGGTCCCCCCTTAAGGACTTGGTAGTAAATCGATCCACACGTGAGAGGTGAGGACCCAAAGCTGGGACAGGGTGCCTTCCCCCCGCCAGAATGGAATAACTCCTAGTTCAGGGCATTGAGGAAGGTACCCCTGAAGGCCTTGCCTTGGCAGAAGAGAATAATTAGCCCTAAAGTGACACTCTTCCGGACCTGCTGAATAAATTGTAAAAGCAAGACCTGAAAGGATCAAACCATCTCCAAATAACTATATTCCAGAACAAAGCTTAAGAATACGTTTAGGAAAACGCAAATATCAAGCACCCAACGAGGTAAAATTCACAATGTCTGGCATCCAATCAAAGACTACCAGGCATGCAAAGGAGCAGAGAAACCTACTCAAAATGTAGAGAAAAAGTCAAGTGAACCTGACTTTAAATGACAGAGATGATAGAATTAGCAAAGACATTAAAACAGTTACAAGAACTGTATTCCCTATGTTCAAAAGCAGTATAGTAAGGTTGCAGGATACAAGATAAATACACAAAATCAACTTTAATATATTAGCAACAACAATCAGAAATTATAACTTAAAGAGTAATACCATTTACAATAAAAAAATATGAAACACTCAGTGATACATCTGACAAAAGACATGAAAGACTTGTCCACTGAAAACTACAAAACACTGATGAGAGAAATTAAACAAGTGGAGAGATATACTTGTTCATGGGCTGGAAGCATCGTTAAGATGTCAATTCTCCCCAAACAATCTACAGATTCAACGCAACCATGGTCAACATCCCAGTAGGGTTTGTTTTGGGTAGAAACTGCCAAGATGTTCTAAAATTCATGTGTAAATTCAAAGGACCTAAAAGAGTCAAAATGAGTTGAAAAAGAGCAAAGTTGGAGAGGTAAGACTACCTGATCTCACAGTTTATTATAAATTATAGCAATAAAAAGTGTGCTATTGGCATAAGGACAAATAGAGCAATGGAACAGTACAAAGAGTCCAGAAATGAAACCACACATAGACAACTGATATTAGACAAATGTGCAAGGGCGTT
The DNA here is from genome assembly GCF_003031525.2 of Neophocaena asiaeorientalis asiaeorientalis. Lineage (NCBI taxonomy): Eukaryota > Metazoa > Chordata > Mammalia > Artiodactyla > Phocoenidae > Neophocaena > Neophocaena asiaeorientalis. The sequence goes on along the minus strand of NW_020175393.1, from coordinate 975,453 downwards.
CGGCAGTGGAGAAAGGATAGTCTTTTCAACAAGTGGTGCTGGGGCACTGTGCAAAAGCAACCAAACCCCAAAATCCATAGCCTGCATCATATACAAAAGTTAACTCCGAAAGGATCATAGACCTAAATGTAAACCTAAGGCCATAAAACTTCTAGAGGAAAATACGGGAGAAAACCTTAGATAACGAAAGATTTCCTAGACAGAAACACAAATTCTATGTTAGAGGCTCAGATAATATTCTGACATCTTTCCTCAAGATATGGGGCCTTACACTGAACATTACCCAGGTTTCTCCTTCAAAATGAAGCTACAGAGTTCTAGTTAGTACATTTGCTAACACCACTACTAGACATTCCTAGAAGTGGTACCTTTAGAAGTGATATCCTGGACATTCCTCTTCACAAAGAAGAATTCAACAGTGATGTGGTGGGGTCACAGTAACTTGTTCGGAAGTCCAGAAACATGTTCTAGGGGAGCCACGTGTGCAGAAGGAATAGATATTTTCCTCCCATTGTGTTTTCGCCATATTTAAAGTACATCAAAACCTCTACGTATCCAAAGACCTCTACAAACTAATCCTACCTGTTCACCGCACTGACAACACCACCAGACACAGAATGCTCACACACCAATGCCATTTCTCACCTTTCTGCCTTTATTACACTGTTCACTTGCCTGGAATCCTTCCCTTCTCTTCATATAAATAACGACCCTAATTCTCTAGGGCATCTTCCCAAAGATGGTGCCTGAAGCATCACAATCACCTGGGGTGCTGTGTGTCTCACACGTCTGCAAAGGGCACAAGGGAACATCTGGAGGTGATGGAAGCGTTATATGTACACAGATGTTTCCTATTTCTTTGTTTTGACTGTGGTTGCAGATATCTGGTTGTATACACTTGTTAGAAGTCATTGAGCTCTATGTTTAAAATGGGTGCGTATTATTGTATGTAAATTATAGTTCAATGAAATTGGTTTAAAAAGAAAGCCCACATAAAACTATATAACACGAAACGAACAGGGGGAAAAAATCCCAAACTGAGATGGACACCAGAAGTGATAGTCAAGCTCACATTTAAGCCAAGCTTAAATTCTTAGCCTCAATTCCTAATACACAGTTGACCCTTGAACAATGAGGGGGTTAGGGATGCTGACTCTCCCCACAGCCAAATATCTGCATATAAATTTTATGGTCTGGATCATGTGGTACTCTAGTACGTTATTTATTGAAAAAAAGATCCATGTATAAGTGGACAAGTGCAGCTCGAATCCATGTTATTGAAAGCTCAACTGTACACACAGTCAGTTTTCTGGTTCCCTAACCTTCAAAAATGAACCTCTTGGTTATAAAAGGTAATTTTGAAAAAGAAAAGAAAATCACCAGAAAGCTCTAACCATATTTCACTCTTTTTCCTCGATTTCACCACCGTGCTTTAGACACATCAGTAAATGCGGATAAACCGATGTCCACAGTGACAGCAAGAGACAGAAAGATGCAGCAACTGTGCTTCGTGTGCAGAGAGCACACAATGACCTACGGAATCTTCATGAATTCTCAGAGTAATTTTTGCTCAGTACCTTATTCTAAGAAGTCATTGTCAAATAATGCATTTTAAAAACACAATTTAGATTCTGAAATGCAGTTTAGAAATACCATAAACAATTACTAAGCTAATGGAATACAATTATATCTGAATGGGCAAATTTCAGTTAAAAACCGGCAAACATGGAATGCCTCATTCCCCAATAACCATGGCTATTTAAATGATATATTTTAAATGAGATATCCTGGGTATTTAAACATTCCCAAGTGAACATTTATGAGTCTTACTTAAAAGACTAGGCACTTACTTGTAAACCATTCCAACAACATTATCTCATTTAATCTTACTAACTCTATAAGGAAGGTATTACTCTCCCCATTTTACAGATGACAAAACTGAGATAAGCAATTCGTCCAAAGCTACACAGAACCTTCAATTAGACTCAAATGACTATGCTTTTGTCCATTCTAGATTTATAGCTCAGGATGTTACTTTTGCTGTAGGATCATAAGCTTACTGATTAACAAGCTATGCATTTTCTAATTAGTCATGTAAGCATTCTTAACCTACACAGGTAATTTGAAGTTCAAACTATGAATGATATGCCAGCCCTTTATAAATCCCATCTCAGTTCTTATTGGTTTTACACATGATAATAACACACTTATAAATATTAAAGATGTATATTTCTCTCAAAGTTCTCATAGATTTATCTGCTAATTAGAGCACAACTGACCTTCTTGCCTTTGAAAGGCAAAAAAGAAAAATCAGAAAAAATGTTTCCTTTAAAATGTTTTTCTGACACCTCTGTAACCTGGAGAGTTTGAACTCTGTAAAAAGAGATGTGATGAAATCTCATACATTGTAAATATTCCAAAACCTGGTGTAATGTATTTAAGAAGTGGACCGTGGAGTCAGACAGATTTCAATTCTGATAATGCCTCTGCCACTAAGTAGCTGAAGAGCCTGGCAGGTAGCTGACACTAGAGGGATATTAGGAAGCATTCAAGAGTCGAATTTACTGCCACATTTGCAGTGTTTATAAACTTCCTAGGTTTGTCTTTTAATGTGCATACTCCAACTTACAAAATCTGTACCTAAAAAGTTGTGTGTGGGCTGTGAAGAGAGAAGTGCTTACTTTTTTGCATAAAAGAACGCTTAGCAGGCATCAGGGCCCCCCGGAACACCCATCTCACCTCCCCCTCACCCCCATCCGGGGCAGCATGAAATATCTTCCCAGTACCTGGGAGTCAGAACTTCGATTACCCACAGTAACAGCATGATCAATGGGTTGGGACCAGCCACACTAAAGGCGAAACTCGCATTTGTAAGCTGACCTGGGAATCTGCCTGTTTCTAAGGTTCTCACAGGAAAATACTTCTGAATTCCAAAAAGCCAGCAGACACACACTTGTACAATACAACCATTTTTACCACAGTGACTGGTGGCAGCCTTCTCTTCACTCAGCAGTCTAAAGATGATCCCAGGCGAGTTTCAAAGAGGAACAACCCTCTCATTTTCCAAAGGAGGAAACTGAGGTTCACAACCACCAAGGTGGCTGGCAAGCCTTGGAATACAACACAAGTGCAACTCCAAATCCAAGTTCTTCCTGATAAATACCACCAGAGACAAATACTGTCCTAGCGCCAAGCATTTCCAAAGTGGCGGCAGGCTCTCCTTCCAACCAGATCTACGATGATGGGCTTAGGCTGCTCTTTTTCCTTTTTTAATCCGAGTCCATGGTCCTGTAAGCACAACATCAAAACTTCCACAAAGAGCAGCATTTTGGTATCACGCTGACCCAGCCCAACATATCACATCCCAAACACCCCTTTCTGTCTGGTGGGGCCATCCTTCATCTCCAGGGCCACGGCACCCACCACACCCTTCTCCACTTTTATCGGCCCAGCCTGATTCTTGGTTGTTTCCTAGGCTTCTGCATCCGAACAAGCTCACTTGCAGGCTGATTCTGCCTGCAGACTTTTACTCAGTAGACGTGACAGGGAGTTCCCACTATGCGCAAGGATCAATGCTAAGAGTGCTAACGGCCTGCTCTTTCTCAGAGGCTCACCTCGTCAGGGAGGCCTGCCATGGTAAATGTGGGACTCTGACTTTCAAACCCCGTAACTGCAACCACAGTAAGAAATAAGTTACATGCACCCAATATACCACCCCTACACACACTCTCAAATAACTCAAGTTTGACATAATATTCTCACTACGTGTGATAAACCAATACTCTTCATCCTACCCCATTTCCATTTTTAAAGTCTTGGAGAGAAAAAAATCTAGGGGGAGAGGAGAGATCATAAAATACATACAATACACAAATAATACACAGTAGTCCCTCGGTATCCACAAGGGACTGGTGCCAGGACCCGCCAGAGACACCAAAATCCGCAGAGGCTCAAGTCCCATAGCTGGCCTTCCATTCAGCATCTGTGGATTCAGCCAACCGTGGATCAGGTTGTATTCACTATCAGACAGAAAAACCTCATATAAGTAAACCTGAGCAGTTCAGACTCTAGTTTTTCAAGGGTCAAAATGTCAGATGCTGTAAGGAAACAACGAATTTCAGACTTCTAAAATCTTCTAAATTTATTTCTCAACCCACTAATGGATCATGATCTCCAGTATGAAAAGTAATTTTCTGTAACATAAGAGTGATTACCTTTACATGATGCTGGAGGAACAGAAGCATCAGCAAATGCTTAGGAGTGAGACAACCCCCCCTCCCCCGCCCAAGTCACAATTGCTGTCCAGAGATGCAGAGGTACCACAACGGAGAGTTAGCCCCTGTTTGATTTACAGAATCAAACTGGGGGAGACCAAGCTTTCAATGAAGTACTATTCCAGGAGTAGGAAGAGTGGGGCTTTTTTCTTAACCATCAGGGTTCACAATCTCAATTCTTCCCCTTGGGTCATGCTGCTTATTTCCAAGAGGACTGTCAATACTGGCAGGCAGGAATTTTATTCTTTTTGAAAATCTTACACTCTACCCAGACATGACTGAAGCAGAATTTAAAGTAATAATAAATAATCAGCGGGTTATTTTTTAAATCTAAGATAACTTTTCTACTCCATGGTTTCTGTTAAACAGTAAACTCCTCATTCCAAAGGACATGGGTTTGTTAGTGGAAAAAAAGGAAAGGGAGGTGTGGGAGAGAAAAAAACATCTAGAGGGAACAGAGGATAGATCATAAAATAAACACAATACACGAATATATAAAATGTCGGATGCTGTAAAAAAAAAAAAAAAAAAAAAAAAAAAAAAAAAAAAAAAAAAAAAAAAAAAAAAAAAAAAAAAAAAAAAAAAAAAAAAAAAAAAAAAAAAGAGCTTTAGTCTAAAACTGAAGAATCATCACCAAACATACTGTACCCCCCTTCTGTCCAATAAAGTATGGCAAACCCCTTACGGTAGAAATGTGAATTACTAGTCATGATACTTTTCTAGCTTACAAGAGCACAATTCCTTCAAATGACAGGCAGAAGTATTTTCCAATCATAGAAAAACTAACTTTTTGCAAGGAGAGAGATTCGGCACTGGTGTAGCAGCACCTTGACACTTAGGTAAAGAGTGATAACACTGACAAGGAGATAAATTATTTACACCTGAGCAAGCCATGGACGGCAAAAGGTAAAAACACGAAAAATATAAACGAAGCTTTCCAGAAGTCATTTGATTATTTGAACTGTATATACACGTTTTTTTTTAAAAAACAGGAAGGAAAGGCATAAAACGCTTTGGCAGAAAAGACTTTAAAACTAACAGGAGGCAGTGCTTTCCAAATCATTCCAATAAACAATGGTTCAATATTGAGAATCTAGAGGCATTTCACCTCGAAGTAGCACACATGTGGAAGCACAGATTCGGAAAGTTTATATACTAGATCTGGGCCATGGAAAGGCACTAACAAATCCTAATTTTGAAGCTCTCAGAGTTCCCAGTTAGAATTAAACCAAGCCATGATTTTTAAAATTTATATCTATAAAGTGGTGGTCGGGGGGTGGTTGATGAGGAGAAGCTGGAGGTTTAAAAGGCACCAGGATGAGGTGGGGCGGAAGCGAAATCCTGAAGACCTGATTCCTAACAGCAACCGGCCTTCTAGGACCTTTAGTCCCTTTCACATTAATGGCATTTTGAGACGGGACCGTGGGTCGATAGGCGGCGGGCAGACACCCCAACCTGAAAACTCCTCCAGGCACCCAGTGTCACACTTTTGCACGCTCACGCCCTCCCAGCGCCTACTCCGCACTTGCTGAACGGAAACGAACCCCGAATGAATGAATGGGAGAGAGAAGTCCGGCCAAAGGTTCGGAGCACGGCCCTGGACAGCGCTGGACGCCCGCGGGCTCGGCGGGGACCCTCGGGGGCGCGGCGGGGACCCTCAGGGCAGCGCAGGGCGCGGACTGAGGGCGCAGGGGCCTCGCCGAACAAAGGGGCGCGGGTCGGCGGGGGCCGGGCGCTCGGGCGCTCACCTCGTCGCCCCACTTGAGCACGTCCTTGTGCCGGTCCTTGACGGCGTGGTAGATGTGCAGGAACTGGAGGATCCCGTGCAGCCGCACGTGGTCGGCGTGGCGCTGGGTCTCCTCCCAGCTCAGTGGCGAGCCCTGGGACAGTAGCCCCATGGCCGCCCCCTCTCCTCGCCCTCTGGGCCGGCGGCGGCCGCTCCGGGCTCCCGGCGGGCGGCGCGGGCCGGACACTCAGCTCCCCGCGGAAG